>NW_027446556.1:0-123010 GCF_038048845.1 Mixophyes fleayi | reverse complement strand
CATTTCATTCATGTTTGCTGAAAGCGAACACGTTATGTTTATAGACGGGTACCCGGACAGTAAGAGCTGCACGTGGGCTTGTGTTTGCAAGGAACACAAAGAGCAGCGGGATCCAACAAGTGTCATAGCCTCGATTAAGAAGATTTGGGTGGCTCTTAAAAGAGCCTTTGTGGCAACTCGGAAAGGAGGAATTTGCAGATTACTTGGCGCTGGTGTACTTGGTGACGGCCTTGGTGCCCTCAGACACGGCGTGCTTGGCCAGCTCACCGGGCAGCAGTAGACGCACAGCGGTCTGGATCTCCCGGGAGGTGATGGTGGAGCGCTTGTTGTAGTGAGCCAGGCGGGAGGCTTCTCCTGCGATGCGCTCAAAAATGTCATTAACAAAGGAGTTCATGATACCCATGGCCTTGGAGGAGATGCCGGTATCAGGGTGGACCTGCTTCAGCACCTTGTACACGTAGATAGCATAACTCTCCTTCCTGGTCTTTCTACGCTTCTTCCCATCTTTCTTCTGGGTCTTGGTCACGGCTTTCTTGGAGCCCTTTTTGGCCGCAGGAGCAGACTTTGCTGGATCAGGCATTCTTAAAACAAATACTGGTCAGTGAGTCAGCGACTATTACTTGCACCTCCCACAATCGCCCTATTTATAGGCAGCCCATGTAAATAAGACTTATATCCAGCTCTATATGCTATTGGCTAGTCATGTCATGTGATGTGTTTCAATATCATACCCACCTCTATCTTATACGGATTGGTGGATACCTGAACATCAGCTGCATTGGCTAGTCCGAAAACAGACCAATCAGAGATGCAGGAGTTTGTCACTGAAAGGTATAAATAAAAGGATGAGGGAGGAGTTTAATCACAGTAGTTTATTACGAAATACGCAACTGAAAATGTCTGGTAGAGGCAAACAAGGCGGAAAGACCCGGGCTAAGGCCAAGACTCGCTCATCTCGGGCTGGGCTTCAGTTTCCAGTTGGACGTGTTCACCGTCTTTTGAGAAAGGGTAATTATGCCGAGCGTGTGGGAGCCGGAGCTCCTGTCTATCTGGCCGCCGTGCTCGAGTACCTAACGGCTGAGATTCTGGAGTTGGCAGGAAATGCCGCCCGTGATAACAAGAAGACCCGCATCATCCCCCGCCACCTGCAGCTGGCTGTGCGCAACGATGAAGAGCTAAACAAGCTGCTCGGTGGGGTGACGATCGCCCAGGGAGGCGTCCTGCCCAACATCCAGGCCGTGCTGCTGCCCAAGAAGACCGAGAGCCACAAGGCAGCTAAGAGCAAGTGATTTACTCCCCACTGACACCCCCACAACACAAAGGCTCTTTTCAGGGCCACCCACATTTTCTTGCGAGAGCTTTATACATTACTTATTGCTTTATCTGGATAGTCGGAAGCTCACTGACAGTTTTACTATTGAGCTAGACGAGAAACAGCCTTTTCTCCTCAGATTCTGCTGTTCAGTCCTTCAAACTTTCATTTAATATTCCTTGCGTCCTTCAGAACGCCTGCTTTATATTTTGCTTACCACTTAAATCTGAAGCGATAATATTACTATTAGAATTTTACCTACGTAAGACCTGACAGGCTCCCGAATTAAAGTTGAAAGACTAGAAAACCATTTATTGTAAACAATCTTAAAAATTACAATGTATCTGATAAACGGCAGACGTCACTACTGATCACACGGTGGTAGTATTGATTTACACACAGTAATAGTATATAAGAGATACGTTACTACGGTGTATGACACTTGTCAGCACAGTGAATCGGAGACCAATACAAGCTTCCTATGGTGTCGATAACAAATACTTGATGATAATCACTGGATTTAAATAATCTGACATAACCGTCCAATAGGTAGCAGTTGTATAGCGTATGACCTAGTAAGAAAATAATCCCGTAATATAAACATAAGGAGTTTCCGTCCTTTGCTCATTTTGTTCAGGGGCAGTAAACGGTTTATGAAGCTACACACGGGGTGTAGAAGAGCGACATAATTGCTTATAGAAAATAACCATTGTCACGGTGCACTGACGTTATGTGTATGTAACTATCAATGTGTGTGTAAACTAGTCAGATGTCTGGAGGTATTTGTTACCGGGGACCATAAGGGGTTCACATCTGCTTTGTTGAGCCAGAAGCAGTCACCACCACAGGGTAAAAGATAGAGGATGGATGGGGGGGGTACATTATAGCTCAGTCAAGACCGAGTGGGTGGCTCTCAAAAGAGCCTTTGTGTAACGGGGCACCGGAGTGCGGATCTGCAGTTTTACTTCTTCTTAGGAGCTGTCTTCTTGGGCTTCGCTGCTTTCTTAGCCGGGCTCTTGGTCACTTTAGGCTTCGCTGCCTTCTTGGCCACTTTAGGCTTAGCCGCCTTCTTGGCCGGGCTCTTGGTCACTTTAGGCTTCGCTGCCTTCTTGGCCGGGCTCTTGGCCACCTTCTTGGATTTCACAGCGACTTTTGGCTTCTTTGGGCTTTTTGCAGCCTTCTTGGCAACTGCCGGTTTTTTCGCCTTTTTAGGGCTCTTGGATGCGCTCGGAGCCTTCTTGGGGGACTTGGATACTTTCTTGGCTTTGGCCACTGCTGCCTTCTTCACCGCCTTGTCCTTGCTGTCCAACTGTTTCTTGTTCAGCTTAAAGGAGCCGGAGGCACCGCTGCCTTTCACCTGGATGAGGGTTTCTTTGGTCACCAAGCTCTTGATCGCCAACTTCAGGCGGCTGTT
This sequence comes from Mixophyes fleayi, assembly GCF_038048845.1. NCBI lineage: Eukaryota > Metazoa > Chordata > Amphibia > Anura > Limnodynastidae > Mixophyes > Mixophyes fleayi. The sequence continues at coordinate 120,284 of NW_027446556.1, read as the reverse complement.
GTTCTTCTCCACATCGTATCCTCCGGCAGCCAGAGCTTTCTTCACAGCGGCCAGGGAAATCCCATTACGCTCCTTGGATGCAGCTGCCACCTTTACAATCTGCTCAGACACGCTGGGACCGGACGCTTTGCTGCTCTTCATGGATCCTGCTGAAGCTGCTTTCTTGGGCCGCTTACTCTTGGCGGGGGCCTCTGCTGGAGCAGCAGGCGCTGCGGCTGGGACTGGCTCAGACATCCTCCAATACAAATGACTATGACTCTATGCTCAAACTGACACGTTTAGTTGTAGGACTTGTTCAACCAAGAATTTATATACAGCTCAGGGATATGCGGCCATTGGCTGAGATAAAGAACCAGCCGCTGTGTTTATTGGTGGATAGCGAAGCCACGCCCACTATTCCTTCTCTGCAGTTCCAGGATGTCTGCGATCTCTTTTGTGTTTCTTTTGAGGGAAGTAATGAGACCTTTATAGGACATATGATAGTGTCTGCTCGTTCTCCAGCTTGTCAGCTGTAAATCATGTGCTGACATTTGCTGCTGAGTAAGCTTATCAAAGGTACTAAAAACATATCCGACCTCTTTACCATCTACAACGGGTCTCATCTCTCTTATCCATACATTAATGGCAGGGTCCTACCAGATAACTCTCAATAGATGATTACCAGCAGCCTAGAGCTTGAGATAGTCAGCTGCCACAGGTAGAAACGACTGCAGATGTTCACAGACAAACACAGCTTGTTGTGTTCAGGTCATCTCAACAACCCCTTGCGGTCTGCGGGAACTGCTGGTAACTTGTCCAGCTTCCCTTCATCCCCTTCAGTTGGCATTGGGAGGAAGGGGACATTAATCGAATTTTTGCTAAGCAAACCACCTGATGTAATGAAAAGGCATTGTCCAGGGCTATTATAGCCACCTACGTATTCGGATATATAGTGACCCCAGGTCACCAGTGGTTTGGTTTTGTGCGGGAAAAATGTCTGAAACAATCAAAGCCTCCAGCAGAGGCCTCGGCCGTGGAGACTCCAAGAAGAGCAGGAAAACATTGGATCACAAATACAAATAATTGCACAGTGATTTCAGATCGATAATTTAAAACCCGTGTTTGTCATTATCAACAAGGCATAAATATAGATCTACAAAAGTGATTATATTCCCTGACGTGGTTCGAATCCTTTTACTATCCCTAGTTATTATCCCTCTCGTCTTCGCTGAATGTGATGCAATGGCACCCCCGTGTGGTCAATGTGGATAGCTTTTTTACATACATTGTAATTATCGTGACTGGAAACACTTAATTTTTTATTATTACACATCATTTAATTCGAGAGCTTGCCAGGCCTTCTTAAGTTATAATAATATATAATATTAAAAATTACGAGTCAAGTAATAAGCAAAGAATTTAGGCGGGCATTTTGAAAGTTAAGACGCAGTTTTTAAGCCAATCAATTTGAAGGGCGTTCTTAACTCATCCAATTGCATTGCAGCACACTGTATAAATAGGATTGTTAAGAATCTGCATCTTATATTCTTTATAGAATCAGTAGAACTATGGCCAGGACCAAGCAGACCGCTCGTAAGTCCACCGGTGGGAAAGCTCCCCGCAAGCAGCTGGCAACTAAAGCCGCCCGGAAGAGCGCCCCAGCTACCGGTGGTGTGAAGAAACCTCACCGTTACCGGCCAGGCACCGTCGCTCTGAGGGAGATCCGCCGCTACCAGAAGTCCACTGAGCTGTTGATCCGCAAGCTGCCCTTCCAGCGCTTGGTGCGGGAGATCGCCCAGGACTTCAAGACCGACCTGCGCTTCCAGAGCTCGGCTGTCATGGCTCTGCAAGAGGCCAGCGAGGCTTATCTGGTGGGGCTCTTCGAGGACACCAACCTGTGCGCCATCCACGCTAAGAGGGTGACCATCATGCCCAAAGACATCCAGCTGGCCCGCAGGATCCGAGGGGAGAGGGCATAAGGACTCGGCACTGACTTACACACAGCACAAAGGCTCTTTTCAGAGCCACCAAATCTTTCTCTAAACGAGCTGCAGCATTATTCTGTGTAGTAACATTTTAATCAGAAGTTATTATCTATGTGTAAAATCTCTGCATTTTGTTTGCCGATGTGGATTCTAATTACACATATTCTATATGATCAGCGCGATTAGATAATTAACACTGGGCCGTTGTTGTCCACGTCTGACTCGTTTCCTTTGTTCCCTCTGGTAATACTGTGCAATTCACGAGAATCCGTCAACATTCCCCTCCCAAAGCCAACAGCCTTTTACACAATATCTCGGGAAAAGGTGGGTGGCTCCAAAGAGCAAGCGGGTTCCGGGGTAGTGATTCACTTGCACATCCACCCAAATATGGCAAGCAGCATGTGGGGGTATAAATTAGTAGACGCATGCTGTAAACAGATTAGACCGCTCAATTTATACACGGGATGAAATCGATGTGGCCCCATTATAGCTAATATAAATTACAGACTGAACGATGGCGTCGATAATCACAGTATTGTGCAGAAACAAGTAATCATAGGTGTGTGTGTAACGTGATATTAGGGAGCTAAACCTCTCACGGTCCTGGACATTAGTCGTACAGCTCTTTACAGACATAGTGGGCGGCCCTTAGAAGGGCCTTTGTGGTTTGTAATGGGATAGACAAAGAAATTAGCCTCCGAATCCGTACAGAGTGCGACCCTGACGTTTCAGGGCATACACGACATCCATGGCTGTGACAGTCTTTCTCTTTGCGTGCTCTGTGTAAGTGACGGCATCACGGATCACATTCTCCAGGAAGACCTTCAAGACACCGCGGGTTTCCTCGTAGATGAGCCCAGAGATGCGCTTCACACCTCCCCTACGAGCTAAACGACGGATAGCTGGTTTAGTGATGCCCTGGATGTTATCACGGAGAACCTTCCTGTGCCTCTTAGCACCGCCTTTCCCGAGCCCCTTGCCTCCTTTACCGCGTCCAGACATGATGTAACTTTCAGTCAAAAATGTTCCAACTGATACAGTTTAGCTGCGCAACAAGCTTCTTTTATGCAGCTGGGTCGGACCTGATAGGGGACATAAGAGGAAGGGGGCGTGTCCAGTAGGCAGCGGTTCTTTGTACGTTGTGTGACGCGGGCTTCGGTTCCCCCCTTATCACTGATTCGCTGAGCGCTCAACCGTTTGCGAATTTAAAATTCCCGCTCAGTCGCTCCTATTGTTTGCAGTGTATAGCTTACGAAGTAAAGCAATTTAATGTCTCCTTTAGTTGATCGATTGTACATGGCTGTGTGCGCGGTTTTTGGTTGTTTGACTGCATATTATGTAAATGTAAAACATTCTAGTGGTTTAAGCTACAAGATAATCATTATGATAGTTCACAATGTAGTATTTGTAGTAAAAACCCAAAGACTAATCCTCTACAAAGTAAGCTGAGCAAAATATGTTCGCTGGCATCTGTGTACTTCTCTGGCTTTATCAAATTCCTTCTCTTAATTATTTTTCAACACCAAGAGCAGGGTGCTGGGCATAGTTGAGATGTATATTTAGTCTGCTTGCAGCCTCTCATGCCCATATTGAAGGTACCTTGACTCAGCACTGTCCATTCATTCTGTAACACAGGCTGCAAAGTAACAAACACATATTACTATATATTATTTTTAATTAATTTTATAGCTTGAGATCTCTCAAGATACATAAACAAGTTTTTGATCACAAGTCAAACTGCATCTTACAGTGGTCTCCACCTGCACACAGTGGATACAGACATGTTGGGGGTAAACCAATATACATGAACAATGCAGCCTTCAGTGCAACATCAATTAATTAGGAACAAGAGGAATCTCTGTACTTCAGGCCTCAGTGGTCACTACCTACTGGTCACTTGATATCTTGTATTCTCATGAATATTAGTTCAGGAAACAACATGGCTGCCTCACTGCATACATGAAGGGTGTAATTTAAAGAGGATCTGTCATGTTTTACAAGCCTGTTTCACATGGGAGTGATCAACATACTAAGAACATACCGAGCAGCGATCTGTCCCTCCAGATGAGATCAACATGTCAGCCGGGCTGTTTACCACACTGGCTGGGTTGTTCAACGTGATAACCACCAACACCATGGAAGCAATTGATTCTGGAGGGACAGTCCTGCCGTCCCACATTTAAGGACTTTTGTCCTGATTCGGTGACAGTTGGGAGATATGTCCCACTGAGTGATGCCCCTTCAATGTCACAAGTACTAGTGGCCGGTGTGTGCAGCACCTAAGGGATGTTTTTAGGGGAGCAGGCTGGGGACGTCCCAGCACTTCCAAAGCCAATGGGGCATATTTAAGAAAGCACAATAGTGCTCTTACCGTGAAATTAAGGTCCCTCTGTGTCCTCCGCATATTTATAAAGGGTGCATCGTAGCAGATATCGTGGATATATGCTGCTTTGCACTCCTCTACGTTTTTGGGAGCAGTCACCGAATAGTATGGTGACTTCTCTTGGCCGTAATCTAACATGTTCCGAAAAAAACTATTTTTTTGGGGGAAACTTGTCTTGATAATGTACGCCAGCTGAAGCTGGCGCTTATTATCATAAATGTCAGATTTCAGTGCTGTCAGATTTCAGTGCTGTCAGCTCTGGTCCGAAGAGCAGAGCTGGACAGCGCATGTGTGGAGGGATCACATGATCCCTCGCTGTCATTCACCGCTGTCTCTGCAACTATAGTTGCAGAGACAGATCGGGGATGTTTTTTTTTGCGCATGTGCAGTTTTTCGAACTGCACATGCGCAGTTCCAGAGTAAAGGAAAATGAAGAACACCTGGAGGAGATCCGTGGACACCGCATTCGGAAGAGGCGGGGTAAGTGCGATTTTTTTTTTTATCACAGGAACAGCAGTTTATCGCAACTGCTGCTTCTGTGATCCGTTTTTAATAAATCTGAGAAATAGTTCAATCCTTATCCATGCGATAAGGATTGATAACTATTGTTCATTTTTGCCGATGATTGATAAATGTGCCCCAATGTGAGGTGACCATGGCCCTTCCTTGTGCGCACACAATAACACTTTATTACATTACCTGCTTCCAATTCCTTCCGCCTTCTATCCAAACTACATCTCCCAGAATGCAGCTCGGCATTGACAAGGGTTGCCGGGAAAGCGGGCTCTATAATAAAGCGGACATCTCAGCCACAAGTAGCTTATTGGACAGCAGGTGGCGATGTTGTAATACTAAACTAGCTGAGAAGTAATTTCTCTCATGAATGGTGTTTCTACTTTATAACGTGTTTGTTTCAAGTTTCACAAGAACTTTATAAGCATTAAAGCACCATTATAAAATTAAACAACACTTTTTTTTCCATTTAAAAGCAAAGTAATATAGTTTCAGAGACGACACAAAACAGGAGAGGAAGGGTTTTAGTATCACATTATTTATACTAATTTCATGTTTAAGAGGTATAGAAATACTCTTCTAGTTTTTTTCTTCCCATTAATTCACTGCTAAATCTAAATATTGTATTTACAATTTTTATCACTGAAATAAATAAAAGTTTAATTCGGGCTGCATTTGGATGGACCATTGATGAGGCTGAAGAATACACCATCATACCCAGACCACCAAACTCTCCTTTACTGAAATTCAAAACTGAGGGAAGAGATACACAAATTAAACTGTTGCGGTACTGTAAGTCTCAGTGTAGAAGGGTATCCTGAGGAAGACAGCACTGGAGCCAACAAGGAGGTTAAAAAAGAAGAGGATTCTGCTTACTAGACCTCTGATCAAGGGCAGGTAAGTCTGGGCTCCCGTACGCTCTCACCGGGATTGACAACAGCGAATCTGAACATGATAGCGGTCAGCCAATCAATGGCTAGCCAGTCCCGGCTCTTAGTCGACCATTTGAATTTTGCTGAGTCCAGCGCAGCCTGAAGAGGACAGAGTCACTTCAATCAATTTCAGCACCGAACAGGAGAAGAGGCACCATTGGCTGGAAGGACTTGAAGAAGTGGAAACGGTTGGAGAACATCTGATTCCTGCGCGGAGCAGGTAACTATGATTTACATAATGTGGGCACATCTATAGGCAGTAGGACCGTGGAGTAGATAGTCATGTACAAGGCCCGGGGGCTTTTTAGGTGTATTTCAAGACATTAATATTTGGGGTACAATTGGCCAGGCCATGACCCTGGGGGCCGGGGTGGATTCAGGCTTGGAGCCTGTCCTGCATTTATTAGGTTTAGAGCCTAGGTTGGGCACGTGAGTCAGGCTTAGAGCCTGTAGCCATATAATAATTTGGCACTATGCCTACGTCTGTATCACCACTAACCACCAGGGACTGTTCCCCTCGCTCGTAAGATCCGTTTAGAGATACGTGCCCACTAGCATAGAATCCACTGTCACCACCATGTTTACACCAAGCTGTCCGCATGTAAGTAAGAGGGGTATACGCACTGTTACCCCAATTGTACTATTTGTGTTTCTGTGTTTTGCCCTCACAGCTGCTGAGAAGCAGAGTACACGGCCATCAAAGAGACCTGACGCTCCAGGTGAGTGGTCTCTGTCTTTGCTGCTTGTTTGTTCTTGTGTGTTTTGTGCTGGTTTCTGGCAGGGTGTTTTGCCGATCGGTGCCTATGGATAGGTGAACCTGAGTATGGCAAGACCGTGAGGAATCAAAGATAATTAATACACCCCCATGTGGTGCCTGTTTGCGGATATCCCTGTGGTCAGAGCTGGATTAAGGTTCTGGTGGGCCTGGGGCACTTAAGACAGGGGTGTCCCCTATTGTCTGATATGGTCTTCATTTTAGACAAATAAACAGGCAATACTGTGTGCACTACTGATAGGTGCACGCATCTCTGATATCACGAGCAGTACAGTGTGAAGCAGGACTTACCTCCCCACTGTCCTTGCAGACAGACCAAATTCTGACTAAGCGAGACAGTCACCCAAATTCTGCGCTGCCCCATCATCTTCAGGACAGTTGGCAGATGGTCGTGCTCTCTCCTACCTGCTCTTGTCACATTCCACCACCTGCGGCTGCTGGTGTCTTTAGATCAGTTGCTGCTTGTGTGGATTCTGGGATGTCGGGGCCCTATATGGGGGGGGGGGGGGGGGGGAACGGGTACATAAAGTTTAGGAGTCCCCAAACAGTTCCATTAATAAATCCATAGCACCCCCTTTAATAATTAGGCCTCCCTCCCTGCAACCAGCCCTACATTTGAAATTAAGTAAAATGAATACAATTCACATTTAATAATAAGGGTGTGCACCGGCCACTTTTAGTGTTTTGAGTTCTGATTAGCTTTAGGTTTTGGGTTCTGATTTGTTTTGCCAAAACACCCGACTCAAGGTTTTGGTTCTGATTTAGGGTTTTCGGCTCTGAATTTTTATTTTTTTTTAAGAATAAAAACTGTTTTTTTTTTTTGTTGTTTTTCACTCCTACGCTATTATTAACCTCTATAACATTCAATAACAATAATTTCCACTGATTTCCAGTCTATTCTAAACACCTCACACCTCTCAATATTGTTTTAAGGCCAAAAGGTTGCACCGAGATAGCTGGATGTCTAAGCTAAGCGGCACAAGTGGGCGGCACAAACACGTGGCCCATCTAGTAGTGGCACTGCAGTGGCAGACTGGATGGCAGTTTGAAAAACTAGGCTCCAAAGAGCACATAATGCCAAAAAAAAGAGGTGCAAGATGGAATTGTCCTTGGGCCCTCCCACCCACCCTTATGTTGTTGAAATAGGACATGCACACTTTAACAAACCAATCATTTCAGCGACAGGGCCTACCAAACAACTGTGGCTGAAATGATTGGTTTGTTTGGGCCCCAACACCAAAAAAGCTATTCATCTCTCCCTGTACAAACTAAACAGGCTCTACTGAGGCAAGATGTCGTCCTCATCCTCAACCTCTGATTCCTCTCCCCCTACAGTGTGTACTTCCTCCTCCTCACACATTATCAATTTGTCCCCGCTGGACTCCACAACCACAGGTCCCTCTGTACTATCTGGAGGGCAGTGCTGTACTTGATTGAGGAATTGATAATTCATTTTTATGAACATCATTTTTTTTTACGTTCTGAGGAAGCAACCTCCTTCGCCGCTCACTGACCAGGTTCCCCGCTGCGCTAAAAACTCTTTCCGAGTACACACTGGAGGGGGGACAACTAAGGTAAAATACAGCCAGTTTGTACAGGGGCTTCCAAACTGCCTTTTTTTTCCTGCCAGTAAGAATATGGACTGTGTGACATGTCTACTTGGATGGTGTCAGCAAAGTAATCCTCCACCATTTTTTCATTTGTGACAGCATCCAATGCAGCTGATCGAGATTGTGTTGGAAATTGACGAGGAGGGTTTTGCTGGTGTGCATACATCCAGGGCTGCCAAGAGGAATTCAGGGCCCGGGTACAACAAATTCATGGGGCCCCCCTCATAGTCGAGTAAGCGCCAAAAAATTTGGGGGTGTGGTCATACATTTAGGGGCGTGTCAATGCACCGTTGGGGCGTGGCTAGCCTAACGACGCGCACAATTTTTCGGAGGTGTGTTCAAGCATTTGGGGGCGTGGTAAATGCGCCATTGGGGCGTGGCTAACATCAAAATCACTAGGCTCTCAATTCGCTGGAGCGTCACATATGTCCAAGCACTCCTGACTTTCAGGACATCTGGCACCACAGTGTAGTATACAAAGAATGCAGTGTGTACAGAAACAGTTCAGTCTTGGCCTGCACCTTACATTGGGCACAACACTCACCAAAAATTGGTATTGTCCCTACTAGAATCATAGCATTTCACACACTGTGCTGCTCTCTCCTACCTGTTCTTCTCACTTTCTCCACCTGTGGCTGCAGGTTTCTTTTGTTGCGGCTTGTCCGGATCCTGCAATGTTGAAGGGTCTATTTGGAAAAAAATGGATACATTTAGAAAATTACAGCCAGCCCCGGCGTTAAATCAATAGCACCCACAATTGATAATTAGGCCTTCCTCCAGCCCCAACATTAAAATAATAGTATTCACATTTAATAAATAAACCTATTCCCCTTCCTGCAAACAGCCCCAGCAATACCTATTTCCCGCAAGCATCACTGCCATTAAATAATTCATAGTCACATTTAATAAATAGACCTCATTCTCCCCAAAATCACCCCAACATTCAATAGCCCCCAAACCTCCCCATCTTAAATTAATAGTCCCCACTATTAAATTGCCTCACCATCACCCTACAAACAAAATAGCACCTATTAATTAGCCACCACCTACCTCACACACACTACATTGCAAAAAGCCCCCCTGTGCCATTACACACACATTATTGTGCCCCTTCTTCACAACTACACTGTGCCCCCTTATGCTCACACTGCGCCCTCCATGCTGCTCTCCCCCCTTCTTTTTCCCTCTGCGCCTCTCTCCCCCTATTATTTTCCTCTGTGCCTCTCTTTCCCTTTTATTTTCCTTTGTGCCTCACTGCCCCTTTTATTTTCCTTTGTGCCTCTCTTCCCATTTTATTTTCCTTTGTGCCTCTCTTCCCCTTTTATTTTCCTTTGTGGCTCTCTTCCCATTTTATTTTCCTTTGTGCCTCTCTTCCCATTTTATTTTTCTCTGTGCCTCTCTTCCCATTTTATTTTTCTCTGTGCCTCTCTTCCCATTTTATTTTTCTCTGTGCCACTCTTCCCATTTTATTTTCCTTTGTGCCTCTCTTCCCATTTTATTTTCCTTTGTGCCTCTCTTCCCATTTTATTTTTCTCTGTGCCTCTCTTCCCATTTTATTTTTCTCTGTGCCTCTCTTCCCATTTTATTTTCCTTTGTGCCTCTCTTCCCATTTTATTTTTCTCTGTGCCTCTCTTCCCATTTTATTTTCCTTTGTGCCTCTCTTCCCCTTTTATTTTCCTTTGTGGCTCTCTTCCCATTTTATTTTCCTTTGTGCCTCTCTTTCCATTTTATTTTCCTCTGTGCCTCTCTTCCCCTTCTTTATAGTACTGTCCCTTTCTGTTCTTTCCTCCTCTTGCCTCTCCATTTCTTTGCTTACCTTTGTCAGCTTCTTTCTTTTCTTCTCTTCTCTTCTGTCTTCATGCTGGCTGCGGCGCTCCTCACTGACTGACGGGCGTGACTTGATGACATCACGCCCGACAGTCAGTGTGAATGGTGCAGAGAAGAACGAGGAGGGACGCGGCGCCGATCACGTGAGTATTAATTTTTTTGTGTTTGTTTTTTTTGTCCCAGCTCCCCCCACCAACGATCTTGCCGGACCGACCCCCGCCCCCCCCCCCCCCCTCCCCCTCCCCCTCCCGCGGAAAAAAAAAAATTAAAATGAAAAGACGGAAGATGAAAAAAAAACCCAACAAAAAAAACCAAACAAATTTGCATCTAAGGCCCGGCCCGGGCCCCCTGGCAAGCCCGGGCCCGGGTAAAATGTACCCGCTCCCCCCCCTCTCGGCGGCCCTGCATACATCAGGACCAAGGGATTTAGGTGTCCCTAGACTGCTGACGGTCCTAGCCACAGTTCCTGAACTAAACACTGAATTATGAAGGTTATTCAGGTGACATATGAGGGAGGGTGTCCCTAGGTGGCCAAGATCCTTACCCCTGCTTAATTGAGCTTTACCTATGGCCATACATTTCTTGTCCGGATTGGGATATAAATAATTCCAGACCGAAGAGGTGGATTTCTTGGTCTTCTGGCCAGGCATGACAATGGGCTTTTTCTTCCCATGGACAACAACTGTCCCCCCCCCCCTGGTGGCTCATTTAAGATAACCAATTCAGCATCCTCCTCGTTAAGTTCCTCCTCAGCGCCAGCTACATCAATATCCTTATCCCGGTGTACAACATTGACACCTTCATTATCCAAACCTGGATCTACACTGTGGGTGATCCTTCCAGCATATGCAGAGGGCGTGCTGCAAATGGTGGTAGGAGCCACCTCTTCCCGTACAGTGATGGGAAGGTCAGGCTTCACAACCACTAACACCCTTGGACTCGCCTTGGGGATTTGTGATGTCATCTGTTTAAAAGGCAAAGTTGTTTGCTGTGCTGTTGATGACAGCTTAACTCTCTTAATTTTTTTTTGGAGGGGGGGGAGGAGGAGGGCTTAGATCCTTGGGTGAAGCTAAATCATTTATCCTTAACACGGGCCAGGGCCTAAGCCGTTCCTTGCCACTCTGTGTCGTAAATGGCATATTGGCAAGTTTACGTTTCTCCTCAGATGTTTTTAATTTCCTTTTTTTGCTAATTTTAGTGAACTTTGGGTTTTTGGATTTTACATGCCCTCTACTAGGAGATTGGTAATCGGCCTTGGCAGACAACGTTGATGGCATTTCATTGTCTATGTCATGACTAATGGCAGCAGCTTCAGCATTAAGAGGAAGTGGGTCTTGATCTTTCCCTACTTTATCCTCCAAATTTGTGTACTCCATTATAGTTTAATTTCTGGTACCAATATTTCTGGCCTGCAAGAACAGTGAGCGTATTTCAATTTTGCATAATATTTCTGGACTGCAAGAACAGTGAACGTAGGAAAATATTGCAGTACTAATATTTCTGGACTGCAAGAACAGTGAACGTGAGTAAATATTGCAGTACTAATATTTCTGCACTGCAAGAACAGTGAAAGTATTTTAATTTTGCAGTACTATTATTTCTGGACTGCAAGAACAGTGAACGTAGGTAAATATTGCAGTACTAATATTTCTGCACTGCAAGAACAGTGAAAGTATTTTAATTTTGCAGTACTAATATATCTGGACTGCAAGAACAGTGAACATACGTAAATATTGCAGTACTAATATTTCTGGACTGCAAGTACAGTGAACGTACGTAAATATTGCAGTACTAATATTTTTGGACTGCAAGAACAGTGCATGTAGGTAAATATTGCAGTACTAATATTTCTGGACTGCAAGAACAGTGAACGTACGTAAATATTGCAGTACTAATATTTTAGGACTGCAAGAACAGTTAACATAGGTAATTATTGCAGTAATAATATTTCTGGACTGTAAGAACAGTGAACGTATTTTAATTTTGCAGTACTAATATTTCTGGACTGCAAGACAAGTGAACGTAGGTAATTATTGCAGTACTAATATTTCTGGCCTGCAAGAACATTGAAATTATTTAAATTGTTGGTACTAATATTTCTGGACTGCAAGAACAGTTAACATAGGTAAATATTGCAGTACTAATATTTCTGGACAGCAAGAACAGAGAGCATAGGAAAATATTGCAGTACTAATATTTCTGGACTGCAAAAACAGTGAATGTATTTTAATTTTGCAGTACTATTATTTCTGGACTGCAAGAACAGTGGACGTAGGTAAATATTGCAGTACTAATATTTCTGGCCTGCAATAATAGTGAACGTAGGTAAATATTGCAGTACTAATATTTCTGGACTGCAGGAACAGTGATCGTAGGTAAATATTGCAGTACTAATATTTCTGGACTGCAGGAACAGTCACTGTAGGTAAATATTGCAGTCCCAATATTTTTGGCCTGCAAGAACAGTGAACATAGGTATATATTGCAGTACTAATGTTTCTGGACTGCAAGAACAGTGAACGTAGGTAAATATTGCAGTATTAATATTTCTGGACTGCAGGGACAGTGACCGCAGGTGAATATTGCAGTACTAATATTTCTGGACTGCAGGAACAGTCACCGTAGGTACATATTGCAGCACCAATATTTCTGGCCTGCAAGAACAGTGAACATAGGTATATATTGCAGTACTAATATTTCTGGACTGCAAGAACAGTGACCGTAGGTAAATATTCCAGTACTAATATTTCTGGACTGCAAGAACAGTGAACATAGGTGTATATTGCAGTACTAATATTTATGGCCTGCAAGAACAGTGAACATATTTACATTTTACAGTACAAATATTTCTGGACTGCAAGAACAGTTAACATAGGTAATTATTGCAGTACTAATATTTCTGGACTGCAAGAACAGTGAACATAGGTAAATATTGCAGTACTAATATTTCTGGACTGTAAGAACAGTGAACGTATTTTAATTTTGCAGTACTAATATTTCTGGACTGCAAGACAAGTAAACGTAGGTAATTATTGCAGTACTAATATTTCTGGCCTGCAAGAACAGTGAACGTATTTAAATTTTTTAGTACTAATATTTCTGGACTGCAAGAACAGTTAACATAGGTAAATATTGCAGTACTAATATTTCTGGACGGCAAGAACAGCGAGCATAGGTAAATATTGCAGTACTAATATTTCTGGACTGCAGGAACAGTCACCGTAGGTAAATATTGCAGTCCCAATATTTTTGGCCTGCAAGAACAGTGAACATAGGTATATATTGCAGTACTAATGTTGCTGGACTGCAAGAACAGTGAACGTAGGTAAATATTGCAGTACTAATATTTCTGGACTGCAGGGACAGTGACCGTAGGTAAATATTGCAGTACTAATATTTCTGGCCTGCAAAAACAGTGAACGTAGGTAAATATTGCAGTACTAATATTTCTGGCCTGCAAGAACAGTGAACGTTGGTAAATATTGCAGTACTAATATTTCTGGACGACAAGAACAGCGAGCATAGGTGAATATTGCAGTAATAATATTTCTGGACTGCAAGAACAGTGAACATATTTTATTTTGCATAATATTTCATGACTGCAAGAACAGTGAACATAGGTAAATATTGCAGTACTAATATTTCTGGACGGCAAGAACAGTGAGCATAGGTAAATATTGCAGTACTAATATTTCTGGATTGCAAAAACAGTGAATGTATTTTAATTTTGCAGTACTATTATTTCTGGTCTGCAAGAACAGTGGACGTAGGTAAATATTGCAGTACTAATATTTCTGGCCTGCAATAATAGTGAACGTAGGTAAATATTGCAGTACTAATATTTCTGGACTGCAGGAACAGTGATCGTAGGTAAATATTGCAGTACTAATATTTCTGGACTGCAGGAACAGTCACTGTAGGTAAATATTGCAGTCCCAATATTTTTGGCCTGCAAGAACAGTGAACATAGGTATATATTGCAGTACTAATGTTTCTGGACTGCAAGAACAGTGAACGTAGGTAAATATTGCAGTATTAATATTTCTGGACTGCAGGGACAGTGACCGCAGGTGAATATTGCAGTACTAATATTTCTGGACTGCAGGAACAGTCACCGTAGGTACATATTGCAGCACCAATATTTCTGGCCTGCAAGAACAGTGAACATAGGTATATATTGCAGTACTAATATTTCTGGACTGCAAGAACAGTGACCGTAGGTAAATATTCCAGTACTAATATTTCTGGACTGCAAGAACAGTGAACATAGGTGTATATTGCAGTACTAATATTTCTGGCCTGCAAGAACAGTGAACATATTTACATTTTACAGTACAAATATTTCTGGACTGCAAGAACAGTTAACATAGGTAATTATTGCAGTACTAATATTTCTGGACTGCAAGAACAGTGAACATAGGTAAATATTGCAGTACTAATATTTCTGGACTGTAAGAACAGTGAACGTATTTTAATTTTGCAGTACTAATATTTCTGGACTGCAAGACAAGTAAACGTAGGTAATTATTGCAGTACTAATATTTCTGGCCTGCAAGAACAGTGAACGTATTTAAATTTTTTAGTACTAATATTTCTGGACTGCAAGAACAGTTAACATAGGTAAATATTGCAGTACTAATATTTCTGGACGGCAAGAACAGCGAGCATAGGTAAATATTGCAGTACTAATATTTCTGGACTGCAGGAACAGTCACCGTAGGTAAATATTGCAGTCCCAATATTTTTGGCCTGCAAGAACAGTGAACATAGGTATATATTGCAGTACTAATGTTTCTGGACTGCAAGAACAGTGAACGTAGGTAAATATTGCAGTACTAATATTTCTGGACTGCAGGGACAGTGACCGTAGGTAAATATTGCAGTACTAATATTTCTGGCCTGCAAAAACAGTGAACGTAGGTAAATATTGCAGTACTAATATTTCTGGCCTGCAAGAACAGTGAACGTTGGTAAATATTGCAGTACTAATATTTCTGGACGACAAGAACAGCGAGCATAGGTGAATATTGCAGTAATAATATTTCTGGACTGCAAGAACAGTGAACATATTTTATTTTGCATAATATTTCATGACTGCAAGAACAGTGAACATAGGTAAATATTGCAGTACTAATATTTCTGGACGGCAAGAACAGTGAGCATAGGTAAATATTGCAGTACTAATATTTCTGGATTGCAAAAACAGTGAATGTATTTTAATTTTGCAGTACTATTATTTCTGGTCTGCAAGAACAGTGGATGTAGGTAAATATTGCAGTACTAATATTTCTGGCCTGCAATAATAGTGAACGTAGGTAAATATTGCAGTACTAATATTTCTGGACTGCAGGAACAGTGACCATAGGTAAATATTGCAGTACTAAAATTTCTGGACTGCAGGAACAGTCACCGTAGGTAAATATTGCAGTCCCAATATTTTTGGCCTGCAAGAACAGTGAACATAGGTATATATTGCAGTACTAATGTTTCTGGACTGCAAGAACAGTGAACGTAGGTAAATATTGCAGTACTAATATTTCTGGACTGCAGGGACAGTGACCGTAGGTAAATATTGCAGTACTAATATTTCTGGACTGCAAGAACAGTGAACGTAGGTAAATATTTAAGTACTAATATTTCTGGACTGCAGGAACAGTGACCGTAGGTAAATATTGCAGTACCAATATTTCTGGCCTGCAAGAACAGTGAACATAGGTGTATATTGCAGTACTAATATTTTTGGCCTGCAAGAACAGTGAACATATTTACATTTTACAGTACTAATATTTCTGGACTGCAAGAACAGTTAACATAGGTAATTATTGCAGTAATAATATTTCTGGACTGTAAGAACAGTGAACGTATTTTAATTTTGCAGTACTAATATTTCTGGACTGCAAGACAAGTGAACGTAGGTAATTATTGCAGTACTAATATTTCTGGCCTGCAAGAACAGTGAAATTATTTAAATTGTTGGTAATAATATTTCTGGACTGCAAGAACAGTTAACATAGGTAAATATTGCAGTACTAATATTTCTGGACAGCAAGAACAGAGAGCATAGGTAAATATTGCAGTACTAATATCTCTGGACTGCAAAAACAGTGAATGTATTTTAATTTTGCAGTACTATTATTTCTGGACTGCAAGAACAGTGGACGTAGGTAAATATTGCAGTACTAATATTTCTGGCCTGCAATAATAGTGAACGTAGGTAAATATTGCAGTACTAATATTTCTGGACTGCAGGAACAGTGATCGTAGGTAAATATTGCAGTACTAATATTTCTGGACTGCAGGAACAGTCACTGTAGGTAAATATTGCAGTCCCAATATTTTTGGCCTGCAAGAACAGTGAACATAGGTATATATTGCAGTACTAATGTTTCTGGACTGCAAGAACAGTGAACGTAGGTAAATATTGCAGTACTAATATTTCTGGACTGCAGGGACAGTGACCGTAGGTGAATATTGCAGTACTAATATTTCTGGACTGCAGGAACAGTCACCGTAGGTACATATTGCAGCACCAATATTTCTGGCCTGCAAGAACAGTGAACATAGGTATATATTGCAGTACTAATATTTCTGGACTGCAAGAACAGTGACCGTAGGTAAATATTCCAGTACTAATATTTCTGGACTGCAAGAACAGTGAACATAGGTGTATATTGCAGTACTAATATTTCTGGCCTGCAAGAACAGTGAACATATTTACATTTTACAGTACAAATATTTCTGGACTGCAAGAACAGTTAACATAGGTAATTATTGCAGTACTAATATTTCTGGACTGCAAGAACAGTGAACATAGGTAAATATTGCAGTACTAATATTTCTGGACTGTAAGAACAGTGAACGTATTTTAATTTTGCAGTACTAATATTTCTGGACTGCAAGACAAGTAAACGTAGGTAATTATTGCAGTACTAATATTTCTGGCCTGCAAGAACAGTGAACGTATTTAAATTTTTTAGTACTAATATTTCTGGACTGCAAGAACAGTTAACATAGGTAAATATTGCAGTACTAATATTTCTGGACGGCAAGAACAGCGAGCATAGGTAAATATTGCAGTACTAATATTTCTGGACTGCAGGAACAGTCACCGTAGGTAAATATTGCAGTCCCAATATTTTTGGCCTGCAAGAACAGTGAACATAGGTATATATTGCAGTACTAATTTTTCTGGACTGCAAGAACAGTGAACGTAGGTAAATATTGCAGTACTAATATTTCTGGACTGCAGGGACAGTGACCGTAGGTAAATATTGCAGTACTAATATTTCTGGCCTGCAAAAACAGTGAACGTAGGTAAATATTGCAGTACTAATATTTCTGGCCTGCAAGAACAGTGAACGTAGGTAAATATTGCAGTACTAATATTTCTGGACGACAAGAACAGCGAGCATAGGTGAATATTGCAGTAATAATATTTCTGGACTGCAAGAACAGTGAACATATTTTATTTTGCATAATATTTCATGACTGCAAGAACAGTGAACATAGGTAAATATTGCAGTACTAATATTTCTGGACGGCAAGAACAGTGAGCATAGGTAAATATTGCAGTACTAATATTTCTGGACTGCAAAAACAGTGAATGTATTTTAATTTTGCAGTACTATTATTTCTGGTCTGCAAGAACAGTGGACGTAGGTAAATATTGCAGTACTAATATTTCTGGCCTGCAATAATAGTGAACGTAGGTAAATATTGCAGTACTAATATTTCTGGACTGCAGGAACAGTGACCATAGGTAAATATTGCAGTACTAATATTTCTGGACTGCAGGAACAGTCACCGTAGGTAAATATTGCAGTCCCAATATTTTTGGCCTGCAAGAACAGTGAACATAGGTATATATTGCAGTACTAATGTTTCTGGACTGCAAGAACAGTGAACGTAGGTAAATATTGCAGTACTAATATTTCTGGACTGCAGTGACAGTGACCGTAGGTAAATATTGCAGTACTAATATTTCTGGACTGCAGGGACAGTGACCGTAGGTAAATATTGCAGTACTAATATTTCTGGACTGCAAGAACAGTGAACATAGGTGTATATTGCAGTACTAATATTTCTGGCCTGCAAGAACAGTGAACATATTTACATTTTACAGTACAAATATTTCTGGACTGCAAGAACATTTAACATAGGTAATTATTGCAGTACTAATATTTCTGGACTGCAAAAACAGTGAATGTATTTTAATTTTGCAGTACTATTATTTCTGGTCTGCAAGAACAGTGGACGTAGGTAAATATTGCAGTACTAATATTTCTGGCCTGCAATAATAGTGAACGTAGGTAAATATTGCAGTACTAATATTTCTGGACTGCAGGAACAGTAACCATAGGTAAATATTGCAGTACTAATATTTCTGGACTGCAGGAACAGTCACCGTAGGTAAATATTGCAGTCCCAATATTTTTGGCCTGCAAGAACAGTGAACATAGGTATATATTGCAGTACTAATGTTTCTGGACTGCAAGAACAGTGAACGTAGGTAAATATTGCAGTACTAATATTTCTGGACTGCAGGGACAGTGACCGTAGGTAAATATTGCAGTACTAATATTTCTGGACTGCAGGGACAGTGACCGTAGGTAAATATTTCAGTACTAATATTTCTGGACTGCAAGAACAGTGAACATAGGTGTAGATTGCAGTACTAATATTTCTGGCCTGCAAGAACAGTGAACATATTTACATTTTACAGTACAAATATTTCTGGACTGCAAGAACAGTTAACATAGGTAATTATTGCAGTACTAATATTTCTGGACTGTAAGAACAGTGAACGTATTTTAATTTTCCAGTACTAATATTTCTGGACTGCAAGACAAGTAAACGTAGGTAATTATTGCAGTACTAATATTTCTGGCCTGCAAGAACAGTGAACGTATTTAAATTTTTTAGTACTAATATTTCTGGACTGCAAGAACAGTTAACATAGGTAAATATTGCAGTACTAATATTTCTGGACGGCAAGAACAGCGAGCATAGGTAAATATTGCAGTACTAATATTTCTGTACTGCAAAAACAGTGAATGTATTTTAATTTTGCAGTACTATTATTTCTGGACTGCAAGAACAGTGAACGTAGGTAAATATTGCAGTACTAATATTTTTGGACTACAGGAACAGTGAACGTAGGTAAATATTGCAGTACTAATATTTCTGGACTGCAGGAACAGTCACCGTAGGTAAATATTGCAGTACTAATATTTCTGGCCTGCAAGAACAGTGAACGTAGGTAAATATTGCAGTATTAATATTTCTGGACTGCAAGAACAGTGAACGTAGGTAAATATTGCAGTACTAATATTTCTGGACTGTAAGAACAGTGAACGTATTTTAATTTTGCAGTACTAATATTTCTGGACTGCAAGACAAGTGAACGTAGGTAATTATTGCAGTACTAATATTTCTGGCCTGCAAGAACAGTGAACGTATTTTAATTTTTTTGGTACTAATATTTCTGGACTGCAAGAACAGTTAACATAGGTAAATATTGCAGTACTAATATTTCTGGACGGCAAGAACAGCGAACATAGGTGAATATTGCAGTAATAATATTTCTGGACTGCAAGAACAGTGAACATATTTTATTTTGCATAATATTTCATGACTGCAAGAACAGTGAACATAGGTAAATATTGCAGTACTAATATTTCTGGACTGCAAGAACAGTGAACGTAAGTAAATATTGCAGTATTAATATTTCTGGACTGCAAGAACAGTGAACAGACGTAAATATTGCAGTACTAATATTTCTGGACTGCAAGAACAGTGCACGTAGGTAAATATTGCAGTACTAATATTTCTGGACTGTAAGAACAGTGAACGTAAATAAATATTTCAGTACTAATATTTCTGGACTGCAAGAACAGTGAACATAGGTGTATATTGCAGTACTAATATTTCTGGACTGCAAGAACAGTGACCGTAGGTAAATATTTCAGTACTAATATTTCTGGACTGCAAGAACAGTGAACATAGGTGTATATTGCAGTACTAATATTTCTGGACTGCAAGAACAGTGACCGTAGGTAAATATTTCAGTACTAATATTTCTGGACTGCAAGAACAGTGAACATAGGTGTATATTGCAGTACTAATATTTCTGGACTGCAAGAACAGTGAACATAGGTAAATATTGCAGTACTAATATTTCTGGACTGTAAGAACAGTGAACGTATTTTAATTTTTCAGTACTAATATTTCTGGACTGCAAGACAAGTGAACGTAGGTAATTATTGCAGTACTAATATTTCTGGACTGCAAGAACAGTGAACGTATTTAAATTTTTTAGTACTAATATTTCTGGACGGCAAGAACAGCGAGCATAGGTGAATATTGCAGTAATAATATTTCTGGACTGCAAGAACAGTGAACATATTTTATTTTGCATAATATTTCATGACTGCAAGAACAGTGAACATAGGTAAATATTGCAGTACTAATATTTCTGGACTGCAAAAACAGTGAATGTATTTTAATTTTGCAGTACTATTATTTCTGGACTGCAAGAACAGTGATCGTAGGTAAATATTGCAGTACTAATATTTCTGGCCTGCAAGAACAGTGAACATAAGTAAATATTGCAGTATTAATATTTCTGGACTGCAAGAACAGTGAACGGACGTAAATATTGCAGTACTAATATTTCTGGACTGCAAGAACAGTGCACGTAGGTAAATATTGCAGTACTAATATTTCTGGACTGTAAGAACAGTGAACGTATTTTAATTTTGCAGTACTAATATTTTTGGACTGCAAGACAAGTGAACGTAGGTAATTATTGCAGTACTAATATTTCTGGCCTGCAAGAACAGTGAACGTATTTAAATTTTTTAGTACTAATATTTCTGGACTGCAAGAACAGCGAGCATAGGTGGAATATTGCAGTAATAATATTTCTGGACTGCAAGAACAGTGAACATATTTTATTTTGCATAATATTTCATGACTGCAAGAACAGTGAACATAGGTAAATATTGCAGTACTAATATTTCTGGACTGCAAAAACAGTGAATGTATTTTAATTTTGCAGTACTATTATTTCTGGACTGCAAGAACAGTGAACGTAAATAAATATTTCAGTACTAATATTTCTGGACTGCAAGAACAGTGACCGTAGGTAAATATTTCAGTACTAATATTTCTGGACTGCAAGAACAGTGAACATAGGTGTATATTGCAGTACTAATATGTCTGGCCTGCAAGAACAGTGAACATATTTACATTTTACAGTACTAATATTTCTGGACTGCAAGAACAGTGAACATAGGTAAATATTGCAGTACTAATATTTCTGGACTGTAAGAACAGTGAACGTATTTTAATTTTGCAGTACTAATATTTCTGGACTGCAAGACAAGTGAACGTAGGTAAATATTGCAGTACTAATATTTCTGGACTGCAGGAACAGTCACCGTAGGTAAATATTGCAGTACCAATATTTCTGGCCTGCAAGAGCAGTGAACATAGGTATACATTGCAGTACTAATATTTCTGGACTGCAACAACAGTGACCGTAGGTAAATATTGCAGTACTAATATTTCTGGACTGCAAGAACAGTCACCGTAGGTAAATATTGCAGTACTAATATTTCTGGCCTTCAAAAACAGTGAACATATTTACATTTTACAGTACTAATATTTCTGGACTGCAAGAACAGGTAATGTATGTAATTATTGCAGTACTAATATTTCTGGACTGCAAGAAAAGTGAACATATGTAAATATTGTAGTACTAATATTTCTGGACTGTAAGAACAGTGAAAGTATTTTAATTTTGCAGTACTAATATTTCTGGACTGCAAGAACCGTGAACATATTTTATTTTGCATAATATTTCATGACTGCAAGAACAGTGAACATAGGTAAATATTGCAGTACTAATATTTCTGGACTGCAAAAACAGTGAATGTATTTTAATTTTGCAGTACTATTATTTCTGGACTGCAAGAACAGTGAACGTAAATAAATATTGCAGTACTAATATTTCTGGCCTGCAAGAACAGTGAACGTAGGTGAATAAGTACTAATATTTCTGGACTGCAAAAACAGTAAACGTAGGTATATATTGCAGTACTAATATTTCTGGCCTGCAAGAACAGTGAACGTATTTAAATTTTGCATAATATTTCTGGACTGCAAGAACAGTGAACGTAGGTAAATATTGCAGTACTAATATTTCTGGCCTGCAAGAACAGTGGACGTATTTTAAATGTTGAACATTGTTGAAACCGTCATGGCGCTTTATACAGAGGCGGGTTTGGAAACATCATTTCTGGCCGTTTGGACGGCGGGTTTAGCCTTAGTAAATCCAGTGATGGCTAAACTGCCGCCAAACCCGCCGAAAGTCGGCGGGTTTACAAACATGCCTGTTAGTAAATCTAGCCCTAAGTCTATATATCTTCTGTATACCCTTAGCTGTGAGAAGAAAAACAAGATAGTTATCTTAAAACAGCAAACAGAACAAAAATTTTCATTCTTTACCATCGGCTAGCGATTAGGAGAGCAAACATTTGACAACATAAAACAAAACAAGCAAAAATAACAACAATTACCTTTTAAAATCAGTTTATTTCTTCTAAAAGTACACATTACTACTTACCACAGATTATTACTTGCCTTGCCTGGTCCTAATTTCCTAGCCTTGGCTCTAATATTTTCTTTACAATCTTTCCTCAAATGTCCCTTCTTAAGACAGTTAAAACACTTCAAAGATTTCTGTTTCTTGCGTCCCTTTATAGTGGTTTTTATAATTCTGAGGTTGTGGATGTAGTTTTTCTAACGTCTGGATACGCAACATCATTAACCTATCACTCTGTGCTTTTTCCTTTTTACATATATTATCATGTTCTATAGCATGCTCTCTAATATCATTTACCGTGAGACCTCTCCAATTAGGAAAAGAGGTTTTTATCCAGGTCCTTAGATCCTCCCGGAGGCCGTCCATTAGTACTGCAACAGCTACCTTTCTGTAAAGTGGATTCACCCTTATATCCAATATTCCTGTGTACTTAATCATGGCCGCTAGAGCCCTTGAAAAATAATCAGTTGTATTCTCATTACCTTTTTGTTTGATGGCATATATTTTGCCCCATTCCATAGTCACTGGAAAATATATGGCCAACTCTGTGATTATACGTCCAATATTATCCTGATTGTCATCCTCAGTTAAGGGTTTATCCTTCTCCAACCTACAACCCTTAATGAACTTTTGTACATCAGTATCGAGAGGAAGACAAGCTCTAAACAACACTCGCCAATCTTTATTAGTAGGCTCATGTGCATTACCTAAATGTCTAATAAATTTCTGACACTTGGCCAAATCTTTTCTAGGATCAGGGAAATCAGACATAATTGTAAATAGTTCCGTCTTAGCCCATGGAAAATACATGGCTACCTGTTTCATGGGAACTACACCATCTCTGTCCGCTTTCCCATTGGGAACTGCTGTTGTGCGGACAGGATATAAGCCTACCAAATCACTATGTTCTGAACTAGTTGCTGGAATCGCTGTTGCAGTACAATGAATGTCTCCCCCTTTGATAACCTTTACATTATTCTCACCAATTTCAGCTACTGCCCCTGCTGGTGGAACCATTCCCTTTCCTTGTCCGTGTATGTTACTGGCATGGGCAATGGCTGAAATGACTGTGGGTACATTTTCTTCCTTTAAAACATTACTTAAGACATTATACAAGTTACTAGTTACAGTTTTCACATTTTTGGTACTATCCGCCCCGACCGAATTTGTCGGGGGCGTGTTTGCGCTCAGTTTGCCACGCTTTGCAACGCACACTTCCGTAATACTTGTTTCCGGTACGCTTACTTCCGCTGACCACGCGCTCCCGTGTCACGTGTACCCTTCTTGTTGCCACAAATTTAAACAGTCATCATGTTCAATTCTCGTTTTTGTTGATTTAATCAACCACACTTTATCTCTAACATTATTTAACACCTCTGAGTCAAGACTACCTATGTTTGGGAAAGGTTTCACACACTCCCGGGTCATCTTGACCCATTTGTCGCAGTATGCCGTTGCATACGCACCGTATTTATTATAGATAACATACTTTGCAGAACCAACCGGCCATTCATTAGGCAGCACAACATGAACTATCTCTAGCGTTTGCTTCGCATCCATTATGAAAACAACCTATTTCTCAACGCTACACAAAAAATACTTTTACCTGTTCTCCTTTCAAACAGAGCTTACTAGAGATTTTTTTTTATTCGTGGACGTTTTCAACAGGCATGTCCCCTTAAAGATATCAATGCCCTTCCTAGTTTGAGTACTTTACCACTGTTAGCAACCGATATCAATCAAGAATATCAGTGGTTGCAGCGTATTTCCTCCCACATCTCCCAAGTCGCAATCACGGCTGCACTAAATCAACCATGCGGTCCGACCGCACCGCTTACGGATACTAACTATCTGTAAGCTTTGCGATTAATATTTGGGAATGCCGCGAAAACCTGCTATTTTCGTTTTGAGTATGCTATGCATGCTCTGTGGTGTGTCTTTATCACCTGCTTTTTGTTAGAACAGAACACCACTCACACAAAGGTTTCTTTATATCCTGCTCAGCCCTAGAACAGAACCTTTGTTGTCAGGTCACCTTTTTTACCATGCCCCGTCAGACACACCTGAACAAAAGCGCTATCAATTTTAAATAGTTCCACACTGCCCTCCCAATACTTAATCAAGGCCCTGCCATGCGGTCAAACCGCACTGCTCAGAGATACTAGTTATCTGTGAACATTGTGATTGGCGGTGCAAAAATTTTGGGAGGTGTGGTCATGCATTTGGGGGCGTGGCAAACGTGCCATTGGGGCGTGGCTAACATAAAAACCACTAGGCTCTCAATTCGCCGGAGCGTCACATATGTTCAAGCACTCCTGACTTTCAGGACATCTACCACCACAGTGTAGTATACAAACAATGCAGTGTGTACACAAACAGTTCAGTCTTGGCCTACACCTTACATTGGGCACAACATTCACCAAAAATTTGTATTGTCCCTACTAGAATCACAACATTTCACACACACTGTGCTGCTCTCTCCTACCTGTTCTTCTCACTTTCTCCACCTGTGGCTGCTGGTTTCTTTAGTTGTGGCTTGTCCGGATCCAGGAATGTTGAAGGACCTATTTTGAAAAAAAAATGGCTACATTTAGAAAATTACAGCCAGTCCCGGCCTTAAATCAATAGCACTCACGATTAATAATTAGGCCTTCCTCCAGCCCCAACATTAAAATAATAGTATTCACATTTAATAAATAAACCTATTTCACTTCCTGCAAACAGCCCCAGCAATACCTATTTCCCGCAACCATCACTGCCATTAAATAATTCATAGTCACATTTAATAAATAGACCTCATTCTCCCTAAACTCACCCCAAGATTCAATAGCCCCCAAACCACCCCATCTTAAATTAATAGTCCCTACTATTAAATTGCCTCACCATCACCCTACAAACAAAATAATGCCCATTAATTAGCCGCCACCTACCTCACACACACTACATTGCAACAAGCCCCCTGTGCCATCACACACATTACTGTGCCCCTTCATCACAACTACACTGTACCCCCTTATGCTCACACTGCGACCTCCATGCTGCTTTTCCCCCTTCTTTTTTACTTTGTGCCTCTCTCCCACTTTTTTTATTCCTCTGTTCCTCTCTCCCACTTTTTTTCCTCCTCTGTTCCTCTCTCCCACTTTTTTTTCCTCCTCTGTTCCTCTCTCCCACTTTTTTTCCCTCCTCTGTTCCTCTCTCCCCAATTTTTTTTTATTCCTCTGTGGCTCTCTCCTTTTTTGTCTTCCTCTGTTCCTCTCTCCCACTTTTTTTCCCTCCTCTGTTCCTCTCTCCCCAATTTTTTTTTTATTCCCCTGTGGCTCTCTCCTTTTTTTCCTCCTCTGTTCCTCTCTCCCACTTTTTTTTTTATTACTCTGTGGCTCTCTCCTTTTTTTCCTCCTCTGTTCCTCTCTCCCACTTTTTTTTTATTCCCCTGTGGCTCTCTCCTTTTTTTCCTCCTCTGTTCCTCTGTCCCCTTTCTTTATAGTACTGTCCCTCCCTGTTTTCCTCCCCTAGCCTCTCCGTTTCTTTACTTACCTTTTGTCAACTTCTTTCTTTTCTTTTCTGCTCTTCTGTCTTCTTTCTTCATGCTGGCTGTGGCGCTCCTCACTGACTGACAGGCGTGACTTGATGACGTCACGCCCGGCAGTCAGTGTGAATGGAGGAGAGGAGGGACACGGCGCCGCGCGATCACGTGAGTATTTTTTTTTATTATTATTTATTTTTTCTTACAGCTCCCAAGAAACCCAAGACCCCCCCCCCCCCCCCCCCGCGCGAAGAAAAAAAAAAAAGTTAAAAAAAAAATACCGCAAGAGAGAAAAATAAAATAAGAAAATAAATAAATTTTATTAGCAGCGAGGGCCCGGCCCGGGCCCCCTGGCATGGCCGGGCCCGGGTAAACTGTACCCGCTCCCCCCCCTCTCGGCGGCCCTGCGTGTAAAAACCTATAGTTGCCTATAGTTACCAGTATATTTTTGCCTTTATGTATTCATTCACATACACACACATAACCTTTGTTTTCTGTACAGAAAATAAATTTCCCAAACAATGGCACTATCTTTTCAGAGATTTTACCAAGTGATTACACTATGCATAGCTAACAGACTATGATCATGACTGTTTACACACGTGGCAACAATACCGGAAGTTCATACACGCTAAACAGGAAGCACACATACACTAGGCAATGCAGTACCCTTTAAAACGCAAAACGACAATAAAAATAAACATTTTTCTTTCTTGTCCCTAGATTCAAATTAGCGTTCCTTCAGTCTATGCAACAACAGACATTCGGTTTCGCAATACAAAGTGAACCACAGGTCTTAAACACATTGCGTTCTTTCCTGTTATGTGACGCGTCTGTCAATCCACCCTTTGTTGAGGAACCGAATACCGTAAGCGTTGCATACCTGCCGATAACGTAACTCCTAAACTCACGAGCCCCCAATTATTAAAGTAATTCTATTGTTTTAAAATAAGCATTGGCCAATCAATTGTATGTGTTTCCAAAGCACAAGGTGGTTTATTTTAGCAGATGTAAATAGTCAACAATTCAATACATGATTATATTATGATAAAGTACAGTACAGCACAGCCAATACCAAAAGATAAGTACATACCAATGCTATCGCATGCGCTCGCTGCGCACCCACGGGACCTGGTGGACAGTATATCTGTTAGAATACTGTGTCAGAGTTGACTGAGAGCCAAAGGGTGTGCAGCTATGATTATATACAGTACAGTGTTACACTTGAACAATAGAGATGACGTAGATTGTTTCTATAGGTCCAGACGTTGTGTGGGTCCAGGGTAAACAGATCATAGGCTGATTCAATCTAATGAATCCAAAGGTGGGGGTCGTCTATCCAGGGGGGTCTGCTCCTTTCATAGCCAGCATCATACAAAGGTGTATTCCCTAATATCAATAACTAAAGTATGCAAAGTGTGATCTCTTCGCCGACTGCACCGGACAGCTGCTGATGAATAGGGTTTCAGTATGATACCAGACATGCCACCTTTCCCACAACCTGAACCTTGAGTATCACTGAAGTGTACATATTATATATATATATATATATATATATATATATATATATATATATATATATATATATATATATATATATATATATATATATATATAAATGCTAGGTGGCGTCTGTGTGTAAAAAAAAAAAAAAAAGTTGCGGCGCCACCTGCTGGGCAGAGTTATACACTGACCTACTAAATTCTTAGTGTGTGTGGGGGAAAAAAAATCAAAAAGGGCTGAAATTTGGTATAAATAACTAAATGTTGTAATGCGAGTGTGTGCGTGCGTATGTTACAGTGCGATCGCATCACGCCACGTGTTACGTGGCGTACTCTTCGCAATTGCACGGCAAACCAATATTAAACCAATACTTTCGTTCATCCAATTATACGACTTTGACTATATGTGTGTGTGTGTGTGTGTGTGAGGACACCTAGCACACCAGTAAGAGACCTTATTGAGATTATATATTTGTACATGGGTTTACAGTTCATGTTATATACACTTGGATAGTGGAACAAATAGAGCACATATAGAACGTTTATTACTGATTCTCTATGAAGTGATCATTGTATCTAAGTGTGCTTATGTTGTACTTTTACACAACACCATATGTTTAAATATGCACAAACACAAAAGGCATCACAGTTGGTGGAACTATCAGCACATTTTCGAAGGACGGTGGTGAGTGTGAACACACTTCCAAATTTGCACGACATTGTTAAATTATTGTTGGTGAGTTTTAGGAAGTTTATAAAACAAAATCTACCGATACAAAGTGCTTTGCTACAATATATGATTGTGCGAGTGCAGATGTTGTTGCAATACTTTATCTGAAGGTCAGAAATTGCAGTCATGTAAGATTTATTATTAAAATCTAGTGATTATCATTATAAATAAGTATGAGTCATCAAGCTATAGGAAGCTTGTATTGCCTGTTGTTCTCCGATTCCCTGTACTTTCAAGTGTCAATCTAGCATCTCTCTCATCTATAAAAGTTATGTGGAACAATAGCATCACCGTGTGGTCAGTATTGATAGCTGCCTGTGTTTTTCCTTTTCAGATACATCGTCATTTTTAGGTCTGGTAGCATGTATAATACTTTATACTGTAACCAATTTTAATTCGAGAGCCTGCCTGTAATCGGATTAATTCAGATTTATCTAGTAAGCAAAAATTACACGCATTTGAAAGAGCCAATGAAATGTGTTTAAATCAATCAATTTTGAATGGCTGGCCCTCGAAATCTAAGGGGAAAGAGCAGCTTCTCGTCACTCCTTTATACACAGCACAAAGGCTCTTCTCGGAGCCACCTAATGCTCTCTCTACAGCAAGTGAGACCCCATCTCACTGCTTTCTACTACACGAAGCCGCTGATATATGTGGTTGAAAGGATCCATGGAGCAGTTCCAATGAGAATAAAGGCTACGTGCATAATTTAGAGCTGAAAATGTGTATGAAACGGGACAGCTAAATTGTGGGAAACCGTATCTGGCTCAAAAGTAGAACTACCAGGGAACCTTTGATTACCCAGATAAAACGAATAGTAATGTGTATAGAGCTCTAGTAAGAAAACGTGGGTGGCTCTGAAAAGAGCCTTTGTGTTGTGGGGGTGTCAGTGGGGAGTAAATCACTTGCTCTTAGCTGCCTTGTGGCTCTCGGTCTTCTTGGGCAGCAGCACGGCCTGGATGTTGGGCAGGACGCCTCCCTGGGCGATCGTCACCCCACCGAGCAGCTTGTTTAGCTCTTCGTCGTTGCGCACAGCCAGCTGCAGGTGGCGGGGGATGATACGGGTCTTCTTGTTATCACGGGCGGCATTTCCAGCCAACTCCAGAATCTCAGCCGTCAGGTACTCGAGCACGGCGGCCAGATAGACAGGAGCTCCGGCTCCCACACGATGAGCATAGTTCCCCTTCCTCAAAAGACGGTGAACACGGCCAACAGGAAACTGAAGACCGGCCCGAGATGAGCGAGTCTTGGCCTTAGCCCGGGTCTTACCGCCTTGTTTGCCTCTACCAGACATGTTATGCTCAGGTTAATTCAATACACACGAGTAGCAAACTCCGCCTTCATTCCTTTATTTATATGTTCGAAAAACAAACGACTGCATCTGTGATTGGTCCGTTTTCAGACTGGCCAGTGACAAAAATGTTCGGGCACTCACCAATCAGCACAGGGAGAAGGGGTATAGCTTTTCTAAAGATCCCGTGACAGAACTAACCAATAGCGCCTAGAGCTGAAGATAAGGTTAATTTACATAGACTGCCTATAAATACAGCGATTGTGGGCGGTGCTAGCAATAGTTTCTTTACACTCTGTCGAGATCTTGTTATTGCAATGCCTGAACCAGCCAAGTCTGCACCTGCGGCCAAAAAGGGCTCCAAGAAAGCCGTGACCAAGACCCAGAAGAAAGATGGGAAGAAGCGTAGAAAGACCAGGAAGGAGAGTTATGCTATCTACGTGTACAAGGTGCTGAAGCAGGTCCACCCTGATACCGGCATCTCCTCCAAGGCCATGGGTATCATGAACTCCTTTGTTAATGACATTTTTGAGCGCATCGCAGGCGAAGCCTCCCGCCTGGCTCACTACAACAAGCGCTCCACCATCACCTCCCGGGAGATCCAGACCGCTGTGCGTCTACTGCTGCCCGGTGAGCTGGCAAAGCACGCCGTGTCTGA
The DNA here is from genome assembly GCF_038048845.1 of Mixophyes fleayi. NCBI lineage: Eukaryota > Metazoa > Chordata > Amphibia > Anura > Limnodynastidae > Mixophyes > Mixophyes fleayi. The sequence goes on along the minus strand of NW_027446556.1, from coordinate 89,969 downwards.
GGGCACCAAGGCCGTCACCAAGTACACCAGCGCCAAGTAATCTGCAATCTCTGTTCTAAGATAACACAAAGGCTCTTTTAAGAGCCACCCAAATCTTCTCAATCGAGGCTATGACATTTGCTAGATCCCGCATGTTCTTTGTGGTGTTTTGTATCTCCGCGAAACCATCACATTTCAAGCTACTCGTTCTTGCAATACCCCACATATTGTTCCTTACGCTTTAATCACTGCCTAGCGTTTCCCTTCAGATCATGTAAGGGCCGATATTTGTAACGCTGTGCAGCCCAAGGTCTTTTAATAACGTGAATAACAGGTCTTGAGTAATAGATGTTCTAAAACTGCCATGCGTAGAATCTAGATGAAATAAGTGGTATATGGGGGTATGTTTGTGCTCTAGGACATGGACATACTACAACTCTTTGAAGATTGAGTGGGTGGCTCTCAAAAGAGCCTTTTTGTTTTTCAACATGGCAAAGAAATTGGCCTCCGAAACCGTACATAGTGGAGACCTAAGCGATTGAAAAAGGGGCTTTCCCAGCTTTCTCGTATCTAATGGATGCATCACTCGCCGCCCATATAGACTCTTGAATAGAGAAAACTTGGTGGACTCCTGAGATACCTCGTTAAATGTAAAGAGGAGCTGTTGCAGGGTCTTCTCCCAGTCTCCTCCCTCCGTGCTGACATATGTGCAGAGAAAATGTTTAACGCACCATTGCAACACTCACATTACCAATTAGTTCGTGGATAGGGGGATGGTACGCTAGGGTCTTGCCACAAGATTTTCCCTGTAGAGTCTTTATAATTTCCCCAGGATACGTATTTCTCAATTCCTGTGGGAAACCCACCCTGAAAGAACCACTGCTTCTGGATACGAGGTGGTAATCAATATTTTTTCATTTTGGCTGGTATGGGGCAGGAAGAATATAATGTCTTTCTCAATCGATGCTATGACACCCTTTGTATTATTACCCCGTTTATTATGTTGCTTTGTATTTTTTGAAAGTCTCCTGGTTACGTTTCCCTGTACTCGTCCCCCAACATGTAAACCCGTTCCACAGCTGGGATTTACGCTCATTTGACTACACGTTGTAAAAGCATAGATTAGTGGTCTTCGCCTACTTTATACAATGGTTGAGACGGATGTCTGCGGTGTAACTCCCGCACTCAGAACAGGCTGCGAGTGATGGTGTCACTATTCACTCATGTATTGGATCTACGTGTAACAAAGCCGTGGGGTGATATGCTGTAGTATCTTAAAATGCTACAGACCTATTCCTCCAGTAATCATGGGCATAATAGTAAACTTACAGCTCTTTGAAGACTGAGTGGGTGGCTCTTAAAAGAGCCTTTGTGTGTAATGGGATACAGAGAAATTAACCTCCAAACCCGTACAGAGTGCGACCCTGACGTTTTAGGGCATACACGACATCCATGGCTGTGACAGTCTTTCTCTTTGCGTACTCTGTGTAAGTGACGGCATCACGGATCACATTCTCCAGGAAGACCTTCAGGACACCGCGGGTCTCCTCGTAGATGAGCCCAGAGATGCGCTTCACACCTCCCCTACGAGCTAAACGACGGATAGCTGGTTTAGTGATGCCCTGGATGTTATCACGGAGCACCTTCCTGTGCCTCTTAGCACCGCCTTTCCCGAGCCCCTTGCCTCCTTTACCGCGTCCAGACATGATTTGCACTGCTGGCGTTGCCTAATCAACTGATGTGAATTGGTTGTACAGCAAACTTCTTTAATACAGTTAAGTCGGACCTGAAAGGACACAAAGTATAGAGGAAGAAATGGGCGTGTCATTTGATAATTATTGCTACATGTGGCTTTCGTTCCCCTTGCCGATTGGCTGAACGAGCAGCCGTTAAAGATTTTAAAATTCCCGCCGCGTCGCTTATAGTCATTGTAGTGTTTAGCTTATGATCTTATTTAATTTAGTTTCTCATTTTAGCTGAATGGTTATCTGTCTGTTTTTTTCAAGTTGTGTGACGGCATTTTATTATGTAGAAATTACACATTTTAGAGTTTTAATCTGCAATCTATAACACTGGTCGGTTGTTAACATATATTGATGATGAAAGTAATAATATATTTGTAATATAAGGTGGTAGCAGTGTAGTTATCTGTCGTGTTTCAGTTGGATCTAATCTTGTATTCCTTTAAATACCTTTGAATTTACTAGTGACAGGCTCTGTACATTTTTAACTGCAGCCACAAATAAAAACACTAAACATAATATGACTTATTTGAATAATGCATTAGAATGAGGATTTCTGCCTGAAATTGACTTTTTAAAGCGTAGAACCAGCCTAGTGTATGTCAAATGACAGCAACATCTGCAATGATATAAAGATATAAAAAAAAACAACTGGACTTCAATGGTTATTTTCAAAACACCGCAAGCTCTGGTGAAGTAACGCTCTCATGTGGCGAGAGCAGGATGCTGGGCAGTACTGACTGTTCAGCAATCCCTGTACCCCATATTGAAAGTACCTTGTTTGTAATGTCTAATTTCACGCATTTAGAATTCTTAAATGTGTCCAGGTTGAGACCTTTCTGTGCTTGCTGGCTATCCGGGATTGCCCATTTAGTCCGCAGATGACTGGGAGGTGACCACCACTGTGTTTTAATAAAGGTTATTCCTCCCTTAGTTTCGCCAGTGTATGTGCCACAATGTATTGTTACTAATGTATATTGTATGCTTTATGAGAGCCGACAGAATTAAATATGTTGTGTTGGCACCGGTACCTGGTCTGCAGAAGAACTATAGCCAGTGGTCAACAGATTTCTAATGAGAAGCCCGGACAGCACAGCCTGCTCTAGAGGCGCTAAATACCGGTCAGGCAGCTGATACTAGTCGGGTCAGAGTTCCTTCTAGCCGCCTAGATGCAGCAGGGAGCACGGGGCAGTTAGAGAGCAGCCAGGTGCAGTTTGGTAACAGAAGGTAAGGACAGAATGATTTACTGACATACGAGATCTAAAAGGCATTTCATTCATGTTTGCTGAAAGCGAACACGTTATGTTTATAGACGGGTACCCGGACAGTAAGAGCTGCACGTGGGCTTGTGTTTGCAAGGAACACAAAGAGCAGCGGGATCCAACAAGTGTCATAGCCTCGATTAAGAAGATTTGGGTGGCTCTTAAAAGAGCCTTTGTGGCAACTCGGAAAGGAGGAATTTGCAGATTACTTGGCGCTGGTGTACTTGGTGACGGCCTTGGTGCCCTCAGACACGGCGTGCTTGGCCAGCTCACCGGGCAGCAGTAGACGCACAGCGGTCTGGATCTCCCGGGAGGTGATGGTGGAGCGCTTGTTGTAGTGAGCCAGGCGGGAGGCTTCTCCTGCGATGCGCTCAAAAATGTCATTAACAAAGGAGTTCATGATACCCATGGCCTTGGAGGAGATGCCGGTATCAGGGTGGACCTGCTTCAGCACCTTGTACACGTAGATAGCATAACTCTCCTTCCTGGTCTTTCTACGCTTCTTCCCATCTTTCTTCTGGGTCTTGGTCACGGCTTTCTTGGAGCCCTTTTTGGCCGCAGGAGCAGACTTTGCTGGATCAGGCATTCTTAAAACAAATACTGGTCAGTGAGTCAGCGACTATTACTTGCACCTCCCACAATCGCCCTATTTATAGGCAGCCCATGTAAATAAGACTTATATCCAGCTCTATATGCTATTGGCTAGTCATGTCATGTGATGTGTTTCAATATCATACCCACCTCTATCTTATACGGATTGGTGGATACCTGAACATCAGCTGCATTGGCTAGTCCGAAAACAGACCAATCAGAGATGCAGGAGTTTGTCACTGAAAGGTATAAATAAAAGGATGAGGGAGGAGTTTAATCACAGTAGTTTATTACGAAATACGCAACTGAAAATGTCTGGTAGAGGCAAACAAGGCGGAAAGACCCGGGCTAAGGCCAAGACTCGCTCATCTCGGGCTGGGCTTCAGTTTCCAGTTGGACGTGTTCACCGTCTTTTGAGAAAGGGTAATTATGCCGAGCGTGTGGGAGCCGGAGCTCCTGTCTATCTGGCCGCCGTGCTCGAGTACCTAACGGCTGAGATTCTGGAGTTGGCAGGAAATGCCGCCCGTGATAACAAGAAGACCCGCATCATCCCCCGCCACCTGCAGCTGGCTGTGCGCAACGATGAAGAGCTAAACAAGCTGCTCGGTGGGGTGACGATCGCCCAGGGAGGCGTCCTGCCCAACATCCAGGCCGTGCTGCTGCCCAAGAAGACCGAGAGCCACAAGGCAGCTAAGAGCAAGTGATTTACTCCCCACTGACACCCCCACAACACAAAGGCTCTTTTCAGGGCCACCCACATTTTCTTGCGAGAGCTTTATACATTACTTATTGCTTTATCTGGATAGTCGGAAGCTCACTGACAGTTTTACTATTGAGCTAGACGAGAAACAGCCTTTTCTCCTCAGATTCTGCTGTTCAGTCCTTCAAACTTTCATTTAATATTCCTTGCGTCCTTCAGAACGCCTGCTTTATATTTTGCTTACCACTTAAATCTGAAGCGATAATATTACTATTAGAATTTTACCTACGTAAGACCTGACAGGCTCCCGAATTAAAGTTGAAAGACTAGAAAACCATTTATTGTAAACAATCTTAAAAATTACAATGTATCTGATAAACGGCAGACGTCACTACTGATCACACGGTGGTAGTATTGATTTACACACAGTAATAGTATATAAGAGATACGTTACTACGGTGTATGACACTTGTCAGCACAGTGAATCGGAGACCAATACAAGCTTCCTATGGTGTCGATAACAAATACTTGATGATAATCACTGGATTTAAATAATCTGACATAACCGTCCAATAGGTAGCAGTTGTATAGCGTATGACCTAGTAAGAAAATAATCCCGTAATATAAACATAAGGAGTTTCCGTCCTTTGCTCATTTTGTTCAGGGGCAGTAAACGGTTTATGAAGCTACACACGGGGTGTAGAAGAGCGACATAATTGCTTATAGAAAATAACCATTGTCACGGTGCACTGACGTTATGTGTATGTAACTATCAATGTGTGTGTAAACTAGTCAGATGTCTGGAGGTATTTGTTACCGGGGACCATAAGGGGTTCACATCTGCTTTGTTGAGCCAGAAGCAGTCACCACCACAGGGTAAAAGATAGAGGATGGATGGGGGGGGTACATTATAGCTCAGTCAAGACCGAGTGGGTGGCTCTCAAAAGAGCCTTTGTGTAACGGGGCACCGGAGTGCGGATCTGCAGTTTTACTTCTTCTTAGGAGCTGTCTTCTTGGGCTTCGCTGCTTTCTTAGCCGGGCTCTTGGTCACTTTAGGCTTCGCTGCCTTCTTGGCCACTTTAGGCTTAGCCGCCTTCTTGGCCGGGCTCTTGGTCACTTTAGGCTTCGCTGCCTTCTTGGCCGGGCTCTTGGCCACCTTCTTGGATTTCACAGCGACTTTTGGCTTCTTTGGGCTTTTTGCAGCCTTCTTGGCAACTGCCGGTTTTTTCGCCTTTTTAGGGCTCTTGGATGCGCTCGGAGCCTTCTTGGGGGACTTGGATACTTTCTTGGCTTTGGCCACTGCTGCCTTCTTCACCGCCTTGTCCTTGCTGTCCAACTGTTTCTTGTTCAGCTTAAAGGAGCCGGAGGCACCGCTGCCTTTCACCTGGATGAGGGTTTCTTTGGTCACCAAGCTCTTGATCGCCAACTTCAGGCGGCTGTTGTTCTTCTCCACATCGTATCCTCCGGCAGCCAGAGCTTTCTTCACAGCGGCCAGGGAAATCCCATTACGCTCCTTGGATGCAGCTGCCACCTTTACAATCTGCTCAGACACGCTGGGACCGGACGCTTTGCTGCTCTTCATGGATCCTGCTGAAGCTGCTTTCTTGGGCCGCTTACTCTTGGCGGGGGCCTCTGCTGGAGCAGCAGGCGCTGCGGCTGGGACTGGCTCAGACATCCTCCAATACAAATGACTATGACTCTATGCTCAAACTGACACGTTTAGTTGTAGGACTTGTTCAACCAAGAATTTATATACAGCTCAGGGATATGCGGCCATTGGCTGAGATAAAGAACCAGCCGCTGTGTTTATTGGTGGATAGCGAAGCCACGCCCACTATTCCTTCTCTGCAGTTCCAGGATGTCTGCGATCTCTTTTGTGTTTCTTTTGAGGGAAGTAATGAGACCTTTATAGGACATATGATAGTGTCTGCTCGTTCTCCAGCTTGTCAGCTGTAAATCATGTGCTGACATTTGCTGCTGAGTAAGCTTATCAAAGGTACTAAAAACATATCCGACCTCTTTACCATCTACAACGGGTCTCATCTCTCTTATCCATACATTAATGGCAGGGTCCTACCAGATAACTCTCAATAGATGATTACCAGCAGCCTAGAGCTTGAGATAGTCAGCTGCCACAGGTAGAAACGACTGCAGATGTTCACAGACAAACACAGCTTGTTGTGTTCAGGTCATCTCAACAACCCCTTGCGGTCTGCGGGAACTGCTGGTAACTTGTCCAGCTTCCCTTCATCCCCTTCAGTTGGCATTGGGAGGAAGGGGACATTAATCGAATTTTTGCTAAGCAAACCACCTGATGTAATGAAAAGGCATTGTCCAGGGCTATTATAGCCACCTACGTATTCGGATATATAGTGACCCCAGGTCACCAGTGGTTTGGTTTTGTGCGGGAAAAATGTCTGAAACAATCAAAGCCTCCAGCAGAGGCCTCGGCCGTGGAGACTCCAAGAAGAGCAGGAAAACATTGGATCACAAATACAAATAATTGCACAGTGATTTCAGATCGATAATTTAAAACCCGTGTTTGTCATTATCAACAAGGCATAAATATAGATCTACAAAAGTGATTATATTCCCTGACGTGGTTCGAATCCTTTTACTATCCCTAGTTATTATCCCTCTCGTCTTCGCTGAATGTGATGCAATGGCACCCCCGTGTGGTCAATGTGGATAGCTTTTTTACATACATTGTAATTATCGTGACTGGAAACACTTAATTTTTTATTATTACACATCATTTAATTCGAGAGCTTGCCAGGCCTTCTTAAGTTATAATAATATATAATATTAAAAATTACGAGTCAAGTAATAAGCAAAGAATTTAGGCGGGCATTTTGAAAGTTAAGACGCAGTTTTTAAGCCAATCAATTTGAAGGGCGTTCTTAACTCATCCAATTGCATTGCAGCACACTGTATAAATAGGATTGTTAAGAATCTGCATCTTATATTCTTTATAGAATCAGTAGAACTATGGCCAGGACCAAGCAGACCGCTCGTAAGTCCACCGGTGGGAAAGCTCCCCGCAAGCAGCTGGCAACTAAAGCCGCCCGGAAGAGCGCCCCAGCTACCGGTGGTGTGAAGAAACCTCACCGTTACCGGCCAGGCACCGTCGCTCTGAGGGAGATCCGCCGCTACCAGAAGTCCACTGAGCTGTTGATCCGCAAGCTGCCCTTCCAGCGCTTGGTGCGGGAGATCGCCCAGGACTTCAAGACCGACCTGCGCTTCCAGAGCTCGGCTGTCATGGCTCTGCAAGAGGCCAGCGAGGCTTATCTGGTGGGGCTCTTCGAGGACACCAACCTGTGCGCCATCCACGCTAAGAGGGTGACCATCATGCCCAAAGACATCCAGCTGGCCCGCAGGATCCGAGGGGAGAGGGCATAAGGACTCGGCACTGACTTACACACAGCACAAAGGCTCTTTTCAGAGCCACCAAATCTTTCTCTAAACGAGCTGCAGCATTATTCTGTGTAGTAACATTTTAATCAGAAGTTATTATCTATGTGTAAAATCTCTGCATTTTGTTTGCCGATGTGGATTCTAATTACACATATTCTATATGATCAGCGCGATTAGATAATTAACACTGGGCCGTTGTTGTCCACGTCTGACTCGTTTCCTTTGTTCCCTCTGGTAATACTGTGCAATTCACGAGAATCCGTCAACATTCCCCTCCCAAAGCCAACAGCCTTTTACACAATATCTCGGGAAAAGGTGGGTGGCTCCAAAGAGCAAGCGGGTTCCGGGGTAGTGATTCACTTGCACATCCACCCAAATATGGCAAGCAGCATGTGGGGGTATAAATTAGTAGACGCATGCTGTAAACAGATTAGACCGCTCAATTTATACACGGGATGAAATCGATGTGGCCCCATTATAGCTAATATAAATTACAGACTGAACGATGGCGTCGATAATCACAGTATTGTGCAGAAACAAGTAATCATAGGTGTGTGTGTAACGTGATATTAGGGAGCTAAACCTCTCACGGTCCTGGACATTAGTCGTACAGCTCTTTACAGACATAGTGGGCGGCCCTTAGAAGGGCCTTTGTGGTTTGTAATGGGATAGACAAAGAAATTAGCCTCCGAATCCGTACAGAGTGCGACCCTGACGTTTCAGGGCATACACGACATCCATGGCTGTGACAGTCTTTCTCTTTGCGTGCTCTGTGTAAGTGACGGCATCACGGATCACATTCTCCAGGAAGACCTTCAAGACACCGCGGGTTTCCTCGTAGATGAGCCCAGAGATGCGCTTCACACCTCCCCTACGAGCTAAACGACGGATAGCTGGTTTAGTGATGCCCTGGATGTTATCACGGAGAACCTTCCTGTGCCTCTTAGCACCGCCTTTCCCGAGCCCCTTGCCTCCTTTACCGCGTCCAGACATGATGTAACTTTCAGTCAAAAATGTTCCAACTGATACAGTTTAGCTGCGCAACAAGCTTCTTTTATGCAGCTGGGTCGGACCTGATAGGGGACATAAGAGGAAGGGGGCGTGTCCAGTAGGCAGCGGTTCTTTGTACGTTGTGTGACGCGGGCTTCGGTTCCCCCCTTATCACTGATTCGCTGAGCGCTCAACCGTTTGCGAATTTAAAATTCCCGCTCAGTCGCTCCTATTGTTTGCAGTGTATAGCTTACGAAGTAAAGCAATTTAATGTCTCCTTTAGTTGATCGATTGTACATGGCTGTGTGCGCGGTTTTTGGTTGTTTGACTGCATATTATGTAAATGTAAAACATTCTAGTGGTTTAAGCTACAAGATAATCATTATGATAGTTCACAATGTAGTATTTGTAGTAAAAACCCAAAGACTAATCCTCTACAAAGTAAGCTGAGCAAAATATGTTCGCTGGCATCTGTGTACTTCTCTGGCTTTATCAAATTCCTTCTCTTAATTATTTTTCAACACCAAGAGCAGGGTGCTGGGCATAGTTGAGATGTATATTTAGTCTGCTTGCAGCCTCTCATGCCCATATTGAAGGTACCTTGACTCAGCACTGTCCATTCATTCTGTAACACAGGCTGCAAAGTAACAAACACATATTACTATATATTATTTTTAATTAATTTTATAGCTTGAGATCTCTCAAGATACATAAACAAGTTTTTGATCACAAGTCAAACTGCATCTTACAGTGGTCTCCACCTGCACACAGTGGATACAGACATGTTGGGGGTAAACCAATATACATGAACAATGCAGCCTTCAGTGCAACATCAATTAATTAGGAACAAGAGGAATCTCTGTACTTCAGGCCTCAGTGGTCACTACCTACTGGTCACTTGATATCTTGTATTCTCATGAATATTAGTTCAGGAAACAACATGGCTGCCTCACTGCATACATGAAGGGTGTAATTTAAAGAGGATCTGTCATGTTTTACAAGCCTGTTTCACATGGGAGTGATCAACATACTAAGAACATACCGAGCAGCGATCTGTCCCTCCAGATGAGATCAACATGTCAGCCGGGCTGTTTACCACACTGGCTGGGTTGTTCAACGTGATAACCACCAACACCATGGAAGCAATTGATTCTGGAGGGACAGTCCTGCCGTCCCACATTTAAGGACTTTTGTCCTGATTCGGTGACAGTTGGGAGATATGTCCCACTGAGTGATGCCCCTTCAATGTCACAAGTACTAGTGGCCGGTGTGTGCAGCACCTAAGGGATGTTTTTAGGGGAGCAGGCTGGGGACGTCCCAGCACTTCCAAAGCCAATGGGGCATATTTAAGAAAGCACAATAGTGCTCTTACCGTGAAATTAAGGTCCCTCTGTGTCCTCCGCATATTTATAAAGGGTGCATCGTAGCAGATATCGTGGATATATGCTGCTTTGCACTCCTCTACGTTTTTGGGAGCAGTCACCGAATAGTATGGTGACTTCTCTTGGCCGTAATCTAACATGTTCCGAAAAAAACTATTTTTTTGGGGGAAACTTGTCTTGATAATGTACGCCAGCTGAAGCTGGCGCTTATTATCATAAATGTCAGATTTCAGTGCTGTCAGATTTCAGTGCTGTCAGCTCTGGTCCGAAGAGCAGAGCTGGACAGCGCATGTGTGGAGGGATCACATGATCCCTCGCTGTCATTCACCGCTGTCTCTGCAACTATAGTTGCAGAGACAGATCGGGGATGTTTTTTTTTGCGCATGTGCAGTTTTTCGAACTGCACATGCGCAGTTCCAGAGTAAAGGAAAATGAAGAACACCTGGAGGAGATCCGTGGACACCGCATTCGGAAGAGGCGGGGTAAGTGCGATTTTTTTTTTTATCACAGGAACAGCAGTTTATCGCAACTGCTGCTTCTGTGATCCGTTTTTAATAAATCTGAGAAATAGTTCAATCCTTATCCATGCGATAAGGATTGATAACTATTGTTCATTTTTGCCGATGATTGATAAATGTGCCCCAATGTGAGGTGACCATGGCCCTTCCTTGTGCGCACACAATAACACTTTATTACATTACCTGCTTCCAATTCCTTCCGCCTTCTATCCAAACTACATCTCCCAGAATGCAGCTCGGCATTGACAAGGGTTGCCGGGAAAGCGGGCTCTATAATAAAGCGGACATCTCAGCCACAAGTAGCTTATTGGACAGCAGGTGGCGATGTTGTAATACTAAACTAGCTGAGAAGTAATTTCTCTCATGAATGGTGTTTCTACTTTATAACGTGTTTGTTTCAAGTTTCACAAGAACTTTATAAGCATTAAAGCACCATTATAAAATTAAACAACACTTTTTTTTCCATTTAAAAGCAAAGTAATATAGTTTCAGAGACGACACAAAACAGGAGAGGAAGGGTTTTAGTATCACATTATTTATACTAATTTCATGTTTAAGAGGTATAGAAATACTCTTCTAGTTTTTTTCTTCCCATTAATTCACTGCTAAATCTAAATATTGTATTTACAATTTTTATCACTGAAATAAATAAAAGTTTAATTCGGGCTGCATTTGGATGGACCATTGATGAGGCTGAAGAATACACCATCATACCCAGACCACCAAACTCTCCTTTACTGAAATTCAAAACTGAGGGAAGAGATACACAAATTAAACTGTTGCGGTACTGTAAGTCTCAGTGTAGAAGGGTATCCTGAGGAAGACAGCACTGGAGCCAACAAGGAGGTTAAAAAAGAAGAGGATTCTGCTTACTAGACCTCTGATCAAGGGCAGGTAAGTCTGGGCTCCCGTACGCTCTCACCGGGATTGACAACAGCGAATCTGAACATGATAGCGGTCAGCCAATCAATGGCTAGCCAGTCCCGGCTCTTAGTCGACCATTTGAATTTTGCTGAGTCCAGCGCAGCCTGAAGAGGACAGAGTCACTTCAATCAATTTCAGCACCGAACAGGAGAAGAGGCACCATTGGCTGGAAGGACTTGAAGAAGTGGAAACGGTTGGAGAACATCTGATTCCTGCGCGGAGCAGGTAACTATGATTTACATAATGTGGGCACATCTATAGGCAGTAGGACCGTGGAGTAGATAGTCATGTACAAGGCCCGGGGGCTTTTTAGGTGTATTTCAAGACATTAATATTTGGGGTACAATTGGCCAGGCCATGACCCTGGGGGCCGGGGTGGATTCAGGCTTGGAGCCTGTCCTGCATTTATTAGGTTTAGAGCCTAGGTTGGGCACGTGAGTCAGGCTTAGAGCCTGTAGCCATATAATAATTTGGCACTATGCCTACGTCTGTATCACCACTAACCACCAGGGACTGTTCCCCTCGCTCGTAAGATCCGTTTAGAGATACGTGCCCACTAGCATAGAATCCACTGTCACCACCATGTTTACACCAAGCTGTCCGCATGTAAGTAAGAGGGGTATACGCACTGTTACCCCAATTGTACTATTTGTGTTTCTGTGTTTTGCCCTCACAGCTGCTGAGAAGCAGAGTACACGGCCATCAAAGAGACCTGACGCTCCAGGTGAGTGGTCTCTGTCTTTGCTGCTTGTTTGTTCTTGTGTGTTTTGTGCTGGTTTCTGGCAGGGTGTTTTGCCGATCGGTGCCTATGGATAGGTGAACCTGAGTATGGCAAGACCGTGAGGAATCAAAGATAATTAATACACCCCCATGTGGTGCCTGTTTGCGGATATCCCTGTGGTCAGAGCTGGATTAAGGTTCTGGTGGGCCTGGGGCACTTAAGACAGGGGTGTCCCCTATTGTCTGATATGGTCTTCATTTTAGACAAATAAACAGGCAATACTGTGTGCACTACTGATAGGTGCACGCATCTCTGATATCACGAGCAGTACAGTGTGAAGCAGGACTTACCTCCCCACTGTCCTTGCAGACAGACCAAATTCTGACTAAGCGAGACAGTCACCCAAATTCTGCGCTGCCCCATCATCTTCAGGACAGTTGGCAGATGGTCGTGCTCTCTCCTACCTGCTCTTGTCACATTCCACCACCTGCGGCTGCTGGTGTCTTTAGATCAGTTGCTGCTTGTGTGGATTCTGGGATGTCGGGGCCCTATATGGGGGGGGGGGGGGGGGGGAACGGGTACATAAAGTTTAGGAGTCCCCAAACAGTTCCATTAATAAATCCATAGCACCCCCTTTAATAATTAGGCCTCCCTCCCTGCAACCAGCCCTACATTTGAAATTAAGTAAAATGAATACAATTCACATTTAATAATAAGGGTGTGCACCGGCCACTTTTAGTGTTTTGAGTTCTGATTAGCTTTAGGTTTTGGGTTCTGATTTGTTTTGCCAAAACACCCGACTCAAGGTTTTGGTTCTGATTTAGGGTTTTCGGCTCTGAATTTTTATTTTTTTTTAAGAATAAAAACTGTTTTTTTTTTTTGTTGTTTTTCACTCCTACGCTATTATTAACCTCTATAACATTCAATAACAATAATTTCCACTGATTTCCAGTCTATTCTAAACACCTCACACCTCTCAATATTGTTTTAAGGCCAAAAGGTTGCACCGAGATAGCTGGATGTCTAAGCTAAGCGGCACAAGTGGGCGGCACAAACACGTGGCCCATCTAGTAGTGGCACTGCAGTGGCAGACTGGATGGCAGTTTGAAAAACTAGGCTCCAAAGAGCACATAATGCCAAAAAAAAGAGGTGCAAGATGGAATTGTCCTTGGGCCCTCCCACCCACCCTTATGTTGTTGAAATAGGACATGCACACTTTAACAAACCAATCATTTCAGCGACAGGGCCTACCAAACAACTGTGGCTGAAATGATTGGTTTGTTTGGGCCCCAACACCAAAAAAGCTATTCATCTCTCCCTGTACAAACTAAACAGGCTCTACTGAGGCAAGATGTCGTCCTCATCCTCAACCTCTGATTCCTCTCCCCCTACAGTGTGTACTTCCTCCTCCTCACACATTATCAATTTGTCCCCGCTGGACTCCACAACCACAGGTCCCTCTGTACTATCTGGAGGGCAGTGCTGTACTTGATTGAGGAATTGATAATTCATTTTTATGAACATCATTTTTTTTTACGTTCTGAGGAAGCAACCTCCTTCGCCGCTCACTGACCAGGTTCCCCGCTGCGCTAAAAACTCTTTCCGAGTACACACTGGAGGGGGGACAACTAAGGTAAAATACAGCCAGTTTGTACAGGGGCTTCCAAACTGCCTTTTTTTTCCTGCCAGTAAGAATATGGACTGTGTGACATGTCTACTTGGATGGTGTCAGCAAAGTAATCCTCCACCATTTTTTCATTTGTGACAGCATCCAATGCAGCTGATCGAGATTGTGTTGGAAATTGACGAGGAGGGTTTTGCTGGTGTGCATACATCCAGGGCTGCCAAGAGGAATTCAGGGCCCGGGTACAACAAATTCATGGGGCCCCCCTCATAGTCGAGTAAGCGCCAAAAAATTTGGGGGTGTGGTCATACATTTAGGGGCGTGTCAATGCACCGTTGGGGCGTGGCTAGCCTAACGACGCGCACAATTTTTCGGAGGTGTGTTCAAGCATTTGGGGGCGTGGTAAATGCGCCATTGGGGCGTGGCTAACATCAAAATCACTAGGCTCTCAATTCGCTGGAGCGTCACATATGTCCAAGCACTCCTGACTTTCAGGACATCTGGCACCACAGTGTAGTATACAAAGAATGCAGTGTGTACAGAAACAGTTCAGTCTTGGCCTGCACCTTACATTGGGCACAACACTCACCAAAAATTGGTATTGTCCCTACTAGAATCATAGCATTTCACACACTGTGCTGCTCTCTCCTACCTGTTCTTCTCACTTTCTCCACCTGTGGCTGCAGGTTTCTTTTGTTGCGGCTTGTCCGGATCCTGCAATGTTGAAGGGTCTATTTGGAAAAAAATGGATACATTTAGAAAATTACAGCCAGCCCCGGCGTTAAATCAATAGCACCCACAATTGATAATTAGGCCTTCCTCCAGCCCCAACATTAAAATAATAGTATTCACATTTAATAAATAAACCTATTCCCCTTCCTGCAAACAGCCCCAGCAATACCTATTTCCCGCAAGCATCACTGCCATTAAATAATTCATAGTCACATTTAATAAATAGACCTCATTCTCCCCAAAATCACCCCAACATTCAATAGCCCCCAAACCTCCCCATCTTAAATTAATAGTCCCCACTATTAAATTGCCTCACCATCACCCTACAAACAAAATAGCACCTATTAATTAGCCACCACCTACCTCACACACACTACATTGCAAAAAGCCCCCCTGTGCCATTACACACACATTATTGTGCCCCTTCTTCACAACTACACTGTGCCCCCTTATGCTCACACTGCGCCCTCCATGCTGCTCTCCCCCCTTCTTTTTCCCTCTGCGCCTCTCTCCCCCTATTATTTTCCTCTGTGCCTCTCTTTCCCTTTTATTTTCCTTTGTGCCTCACTGCCCCTTTTATTTTCCTTTGTGCCTCTCTTCCCATTTTATTTTCCTTTGTGCCTCTCTTCCCCTTTTATTTTCCTTTGTGGCTCTCTTCCCATTTTATTTTCCTTTGTGCCTCTCTTCCCATTTTATTTTTCTCTGTGCCTCTCTTCCCATTTTATTTTTCTCTGTGCCTCTCTTCCCATTTTATTTTTCTCTGTGCCACTCTTCCCATTTTATTTTCCTTTGTGCCTCTCTTCCCATTTTATTTTCCTTTGTGCCTCTCTTCCCATTTTATTTTTCTCTGTGCCTCTCTTCCCATTTTATTTTTCTCTGTGCCTCTCTTCCCATTTTATTTTCCTTTGTGCCTCTCTTCCCATTTTATTTTTCTCTGTGCCTCTCTTCCCATTTTATTTTCCTTTGTGCCTCTCTTCCCCTTTTATTTTCCTTTGTGGCTCTCTTCCCATTTTATTTTCCTTTGTGCCTCTCTTTCCATTTTATTTTCCTCTGTGCCTCTCTTCCCCTTCTTTATAGTACTGTCCCTTTCTGTTCTTTCCTCCTCTTGCCTCTCCATTTCTTTGCTTACCTTTGTCAGCTTCTTTCTTTTCTTCTCTTCTCTTCTGTCTTCATGCTGGCTGCGGCGCTCCTCACTGACTGACGGGCGTGACTTGATGACATCACGCCCGACAGTCAGTGTGAATGGTGCAGAGAAGAACGAGGAGGGACGCGGCGCCGATCACGTGAGTATTAATTTTTTTGTGTTTGTTTTTTTTGTCCCAGCTCCCCCCACCAACGATCTTGCCGGACCGACCCCCCCCCCCCCCCCCCCCCTCCCCCTCCCCCTCCCGCGGAAAAAAAAAAATTAAAATGAAAAGACGGAAGATGAAAAAAAAACCCAACAAAAAAAACCAAACAAATTTGCATCTAAGGCCCGGCCCGGGCCCCCTGGCAAGCCCGGGCCCGGGTAAAATGTACCCGCTCCCCCCCCTCTCGGCGGCCCTGCATACATCAGGACCAAGGGATTTAGGTGTCCCTAGACTGCTGACGGTCCTAGCCACAGTTCCTGAACTAAACACTGAATTATGAAGGTTATTCAGGTGACATATGAGGGAGGGTGTCCCTAGGTGGCCAAGATCCTTACCCCTGCTTAATTGAGCTTTACCTATGGCCATACATTTCTTGTCCGGATTGGGATATAAATAATTCCAGACCGAAGAGGTGGATTTCTTGGTCTTCTGGCCAGGCATGACAATGGGCTTTTTCTTCCCATGGACAACAACTGTCCCCCCCCCCCTGGTGGCTCATTTAAGATAACCAATTCAGCATCCTCCTCGTTAAGTTCCTCCTCAGCGCCAGCTACATCAATATCCTTATCCCGGTGTACAACATTGACACCTTCATTATCCAAACCTGGATCTACACTGTGGGTGATCCTTCCAGCATATGCAGAGGGCGTGCTGCAAATGGTGGTAGGAGCCACCTCTTCCCGTACAGTGATGGGAAGGTCAGGCTTCACAACCACTAACACCCTTGGACTCGCCTTGGGGATTTGTGATGTCATCTGTTTAAAAGGCAAAGTTGTTTGCTGTGCTGTTGATGACAGCTTAACTCTCTTAATTTTTTTTTGGAGGGGGGGGAGGAGGAGGGCTTAGATCCTTGGGTGAAGCTAAATCATTTATCCTTAACACGGGCCAGGGCCTAAGCCGTTCCTTGCCACTCTGTGTCGTAAATGGCATATTGGCAAGTTTACGTTTCTCCTCAGATGTTTTTAATTTCCTTTTTTTGCTAATTTTAGTGAACTTTGGGTTTTTGGATTTTACATGCCCTCTACTAGGAGATTGGTAATCGGCCTTGGCAGACAACGTTGATGGCATTTCATTGTCTATGTCATGACTAATGGCAGCAGCTTCAGCATTAAGAGGAAGTGGGTCTTGATCTTTCCCTACTTTATCCTCCAAATTTGTGTACTCCATTATAGTTTAATTTCTGGTACCAATATTTCTGGCCTGCAAGAACAGTGAGCGTATTTCAATTTTGCATAATATTTCTGGACTGCAAGAACAGTGAACGTAGGAAAATATTGCAGTACTAATATTTCTGGACTGCAAGAACAGTGAACGTGAGTAAATATTGCAGTACTAATATTTCTGCACTGCAAGAACAGTGAAAGTATTTTAATTTTGCAGTACTATTATTTCTGGACTGCAAGAACAGTGAACGTAGGTAAATATTGCAGTACTAATATTTCTGCACTGCAAGAACAGTGAAAGTATTTTAATTTTGCAGTACTAATATATCTGGACTGCAAGAACAGTGAACATACGTAAATATTGCAGTACTAATATTTCTGGACTGCAAGTACAGTGAACGTACGTAAATATTGCAGTACTAATATTTTTGGACTGCAAGAACAGTGCATGTAGGTAAATATTGCAGTACTAATATTTCTGGACTGCAAGAACAGTGAACGTACGTAAATATTGCAGTACTAATATTTTAGGACTGCAAGAACAGTTAACATAGGTAATTATTGCAGTAATAATATTTCTGGACTGTAAGAACAGTGAACGTATTTTAATTTTGCAGTACTAATATTTCTGGACTGCAAGACAAGTGAACGTAGGTAATTATTGCAGTACTAATATTTCTGGCCTGCAAGAACATTGAAATTATTTAAATTGTTGGTACTAATATTTCTGGACTGCAAGAACAGTTAACATAGGTAAATATTGCAGTACTAATATTTCTGGACAGCAAGAACAGAGAGCATAGGAAAATATTGCAGTACTAATATTTCTGGACTGCAAAAACAGTGAATGTATTTTAATTTTGCAGTACTATTATTTCTGGACTGCAAGAACAGTGGACGTAGGTAAATATTGCAGTACTAATATTTCTGGCCTGCAATAATAGTGAACGTAGGTAAATATTGCAGTACTAATATTTCTGGACTGCAGGAACAGTGATCGTAGGTAAATATTGCAGTACTAATATTTCTGGACTGCAGGAACAGTCACTGTAGGTAAATATTGCAGTCCCAATATTTTTGGCCTGCAAGAACAGTGAACATAGGTATATATTGCAGTACTAATGTTTCTGGACTGCAAGAACAGTGAACGTAGGTAAATATTGCAGTATTAATATTTCTGGACTGCAGGGACAGTGACCGCAGGTGAATATTGCAGTACTAATATTTCTGGACTGCAGGAACAGTCACCGTAGGTACATATTGCAGCACCAATATTTCTGGCCTGCAAGAACAGTGAACATAGGTATATATTGCAGTACTAATATTTCTGGACTGCAAGAACAGTGACCGTAGGTAAATATTCCAGTACTAATATTTCTGGACTGCAAGAACAGTGAACATAGGTGTATATTGCAGTACTAATATTTATGGCCTGCAAGAACAGTGAACATATTTACATTTTACAGTACAAATATTTCTGGACTGCAAGAACAGTTAACATAGGTAATTATTGCAGTACTAATATTTCTGGACTGCAAGAACAGTGAACATAGGTAAATATTGCAGTACTAATATTTCTGGACTGTAAGAACAGTGAACGTATTTTAATTTTGCAGTACTAATATTTCTGGACTGCAAGACAAGTAAACGTAGGTAATTATTGCAGTACTAATATTTCTGGCCTGCAAGAACAGTGAACGTATTTAAATTTTTTAGTACTAATATTTCTGGACTGCAAGAACAGTTAACATAGGTAAATATTGCAGTACTAATATTTCTGGACGGCAAGAACAGCGAGCATAGGTAAATATTGCAGTACTAATATTTCTGGACTGCAGGAACAGTCACCGTAGGTAAATATTGCAGTCCCAATATTTTTGGCCTGCAAGAACAGTGAACATAGGTATATATTGCAGTACTAATGTTGCTGGACTGCAAGAACAGTGAACGTAGGTAAATATTGCAGTACTAATATTTCTGGACTGCAGGGACAGTGACCGTAGGTAAATATTGCAGTACTAATATTTCTGGCCTGCAAAAACAGTGAACGTAGGTAAATATTGCAGTACTAATATTTCTGGCCTGCAAGAACAGTGAACGTTGGTAAATATTGCAGTACTAATATTTCTGGACGACAAGAACAGCGAGCATAGGTGAATAAACAGCGAGCATAGGTGAATATTGCAGTAATAATATTTCTGGACTGCAAGAACAGTGAACATATTTTATTTTGCATAATATTTCATGACTGCAAGAACAGTGAACATAGGTAAATATTGCAGTACTAATATTTCTGGACGGCAAGAACAGTGAGCATAGGTAAATATTGCAGTACTAATATTTCTGGATTGCAAAAACAGTGAATGTATTTTAATTTTGCAGTACTATTATTTCTGGTCTGCAAGAACAGTGGACGTAGGTAAATATTGCAGTACTAATATTTCTGGCCTGCAATAATAGTGAACGTAGGTAAATATTGCAGTACTAATATTTCTGGACTGCAGGAACAGTGATCGTAGGTAAATATTGCAGTACTAATATTTCTGGACTGCAGGAACAGTCACTGTAGGTAAATATTGCAGTCCCAATATTTTTGGCCTGCAAGAACAGTGAACATAGGTATATATTGCAGTACTAATGTTTCTGGACTGCAAGAACAGTGAACGTAGGTAAATATTGCAGTATTAATATTTCTGGACTGCAGGGACAGTGACCGCAGGTGAATATTGCAGTACTAATATTTCTGGACTGCAGGAACAGTCACCGTAGGTACATATTGCAGCACCAATATTTCTGGCCTGCAAGAACAGTGAACATAGGTATATATTGCAGTACTAATATTTCTGGACTGCAAGAACAGTGACCGTAGGTAAATATTCCAGTACTAATATTTCTGGACTGCAAGAACAGTGAACATAGGTGTATATTGCAGTACTAATATTTCTGGCCTGCAAGAACAGTGAACATATTTACATTTTACAGTACAAATATTTCTGGACTGCAAGAACAGTTAACATAGGTAATTATTGCAGTACTAATATTTCTGGACTGCAAGAACAGTGAACATAGGTAAATATTGCAGTACTAATATTTCTGGACTGTAAGAACAGTGAACGTATTTTAATTTTGCAGTACTAATATTTCTGGACTGCAAGACAAGTAAACGTAGGTAATTATTGCAGTACTAATATTTCTGGCCTGCAAGAACAGTGAACGTATTTAAATTTTTTAGTACTAATATTTCTGGACTGCAAGAACAGTTAACATAGGTAAATATTGCAGTACTAATATTTCTGGACGGCAAGAACAGCGAGCATAGGTAAATATTGCAGTACTAATATTTCTGGACTGCAGGAACAGTCACCGTAGGTAAATATTGCAGTCCCAATATTTTTGGCCTGCAAGAACAGTGAACATAGGTATATATTGCAGTACTAATGTTTCTGGACTGCAAGAACAGTGAACGTAGGTAAATATTGCAGTACTAATATTTCTGGACTGCAGGGACAGTGACCGTAGGTAAATATTGCAGTACTAATATTTCTGGCCTGCAAAAACAGTGAACGTAGGTAAATATTGCAGTACTAATATTTCTGGCCTGCAAGAACAGTGAACGTTGGTAAATATTGCAGTACTAATATTTCTGGACGACAAGAACAGCGAGCATAGGTGAATATTGCAGTAATAATATTTCTGGACTGCAAGAACAGTGAACATATTTTATTTTGCATAATATTTCATGACTGCAAGAACAGTGAACATAGGTAAATATTGCAGTACTAATATTTCTGGACGGCAAGAACAGTGAGCATAGGTAAATATTGCAGTACTAATATTTCTGGATTGCAAAAACAGTGAATGTATTTTAATTTTGCAGTACTATTATTTCTGGTCTGCAAGAACAGTGGATGTAGGTAAATATTGCAGTACTAATATTTCTGGCCTGCAATAATAGTGAACGTAGGTAAATATTGCAGTACTAATATTTCTGGACTGCAGGAACAGTGACCATAGGTAAATATTGCAGTACTAAAATTTCTGGACTGCAGGAACAGTCACCGTAGGTAAATATTGCAGTCCCAATATTTTTGGCCTGCAAGAACAGTGAACATAGGTATATATTGCAGTACTAATGTTTCTGGACTGCAAGAACAGTGAACGTAGGTAAATATTGCAGTACTAATATTTCTGGACTGCAGGGACAGTGACCGTAGGTAAATATTGCAGTACTAATATTTCTGGACTGCAAGAACAGTGAACGTAGGTAAATATTTAAGTACTAATATTTCTGGACTGCAGGAACAGTGACCGTAGGTAAATATTGCAGTACCAATATTTCTGGCCTGCAAGAACAGTGAACATAGGTGTATATTGCAGTACTAATATTTTTGGCCTGCAAGAACAGTGAACATATTTACATTTTACAGTACTAATATTTCTGGACTGCAAGAACAGTTAACATAGGTAATTATTGCAGTAATAATATTTCTGGACTGTAAGAACAGTGAACGTATTTTAATTTTGCAGTACTAATATTTCTGGACTGCAAGACAAGTGAACGTAGGTAATTATTGCAGTACTAATATTTCTGGCCTGCAAGAACAGTGAAATTATTTAAATTGTTGGTAATAATATTTCTGGACTGCAAGAACAGTTAACATAGGTAAATATTGCAGTACTAATATTTCTGGACAGCAAGAACAGAGAGCATAGGTAAATATTGCAGTACTAATATCTCTGGACTGCAAAAACAGTGAATGTATTTTAATTTTGCAGTACTATTATTTCTGGACTGCAAGAACAGTGGACGTAGGTAAATATTGCAGTACTAATATTTCTGGCCTGCAATAATAGTGAACGTAGGTAAATATTGCAGTACTAATATTTCTGGACTGCAGGAACAGTGATCGTAGGTAAATATTGCAGTACTAATATTTCTGGACTGCAGGAACAGTCACTGTAGGTAAATATTGCAGTCCCAATATTTTTGGCCTGCAAGAACAGTGAACATAGGTATATATTGCAGTACTAATGTTTCTGGACTGCAAGAACAGTGAACGTAGGTAAATATTGCAGTACTAATATTTCTGGACTGCAGGGACAGTGACCGTAGGTGAATATTGCAGTACTAATATTTCTGGACTGCAGGAACAGTCACCGTAGGTACATATTGCAGCACCAATATTTCTGGCCTGCAAGAACAGTGAACATAGGTATATATTGCAGTACTAATATTTCTGGACTGCAAGAACAGTGACCGTAGGTAAATATTCCAGTACTAATATTTCTGGACTGCAAGAACAGTGAACATAGGTGTATATTGCAGTACTAATATTTCTGGCCTGCAAGAACAGTGAACATATTTACATTTTACAGTACAAATATTTCTGGACTGCAAGAACAGTTAACATAGGTAATTATTGCAGTACTAATATTTCTGGACTGCAAGAACAGTGAACATAGGTAAATATTGCAGTACTAATATTTCTGGACTGTAAGAACAGTGAACGTATTTTAATTTTGCAGTACTAATATTTCTGGACTGCAAGACAAGTAAACGTAGGTAATTATTGCAGTACTAATATTTCTGGCCTGCAAGAACAGTGAACGTATTTAAATTTTTTAGTACTAATATTTCTGGACTGCAAGAACAGTTAACATAGGTAAATATTGCAGTACTAATATTTCTGGACGGCAAGAACAGCGAGCATAGGTAAATATTGCAGTACTAATATTTCTGGACTGCAGGAACAGTCACCGTAGGTAAATATTGCAGTCCCAATATTTTTGGCCTGCAAGAACAGTGAACATAGGTATATATTGCAGTACTAATTTTTCTGGACTGCAAGAACAGTGAACGTAGGTAAATATTGCAGTACTAATATTTCTGGACTGCAGGGACAGTGACCGTAGGTAAATATTGCAGTACTAATATTTCTGGCCTGCAAAAACAGTGAACGTAGGTAAATATTGCAGTACTAATATTTCTGGCCTGCAAGAACAGTGAACGTAGGTAAATATTGCAGTACTAATATTTCTGGACGACAAGAACAGCGAGCATAGGTGAATATTGCAGTAATAATATTTCTGGACTGCAAGAACAGTGAACATATTTTATTTTGCATAATATTTCATGACTGCAAGAACAGTGAACATAGGTAAATATTGCAGTACTAATATTTCTGGACGGCAAGAACAGTGAGCATAGGTAAATATTGCAGTACTAATATTTCTGGACTGCAAAAACAGTGAATGTATTTTAATTTTGCAGTACTATTATTTCTGGTCTGCAAGAACAGTGGACGTAGGTAAATATTGCAGTACTAATATTTCTGGCCTGCAATAATAGTGAACGTAGGTAAATATTGCAGTACTAATATTTCTGGACTGCAGGAACAGTGACCATAGGTAAATATTGCAGTACTAATATTTCTGGACTGCAGGAACAGTCACCGTAGGTAAATATTGCAGTCCCAATATTTTTGGCCTGCAAGAACAGTGAACATAGGTATATATTGCAGTACTAATGTTTCTGGACTGCAAGAACAGTGAACGTAGGTAAATATTGCAGTACTAATATTTCTGGACTGCAGTGACAGTGACCGTAGGTAAATATTGCAGTACTAATATTTCTGGACTGCAGGGACAGTGACCGTAGGTAAATATTGCAGTACTAATATTTCTGGACTGCAAGAACAGTGAACATAGGTGTATATTGCAGTACTAATATTTCTGGCCTGCAAGAACAGTGAACATATTTACATTTTACAGTACAAATATTTCTGGACTGCAAGAACATTTAACATAGGTAATTATTGCAGTACTAATATTTCTGGACTGCAAAAACAGTGAATGTATTTTAATTTTGCAGTACTATTATTTCTGGTCTGCAAGAACAGTGGACGTAGGTAAATATTGCAGTACTAATATTTCTGGCCTGCAATAATAGTGAACGTAGGTAAATATTGCAGTACTAATATTTCTGGACTGCAGGAACAGTAACCATAGGTAAATATTGCAGTACTAATATTTCTGGACTGCAGGAACAGTCACCGTAGGTAAATATTGCAGTCCCAATATTTTTGGCCTGCAAGAACAGTGAACATAGGTATATATTGCAGTACTAATGTTTCTGGACTGCAAGAACAGTGAACGTAGGTAAATATTGCAGTACTAATATTTCTGGACTGCAGGGACAGTGACCGTAGGTAAATATTGCAGTACTAATATTTCTGGACTGCAGGGACAGTGACCGTAGGTAAATATTTCAGTACTAATATTTCTGGACTGCAAGAACAGTGAACATAGGTGTAGATTGCAGTACTAATATTTCTGGCCTGCAAGAACAGTGAACATATTTACATTTTACAGTACAAATATTTCTGGACTGCAAGAACAGTTAACATAGGTAATTATTGCAGTACTAATATTTCTGGACTGTAAGAACAGTGAACGTATTTTAATTTTCCAGTACTAATATTTCTGGACTGCAAGACAAGTAAACGTAGGTAATTATTGCAGTACTAATATTTCTGGCCTGCAAGAACAGTGAACGTATTTAAATTTTTTAGTACTAATATTTCTGGACTGCAAGAACAGTTAACATAGGTAAATATTGCAGTACTAATATTTCTGGACGGCAAGAACAGCGAGCATAGGTAAATATTGCAGTACTAATATTTCTGTACTGCAAAAACAGTGAATGTATTTTAATTTTGCAGTACTATTATTTCTGGACTGCAAGAACAGTGAACGTAGGTAAATATTGCAGTACTAATATTTTTGGACTACAGGAACAGTGAACGTAGGTAAATATTGCAGTACTAATATTTCTGGACTGCAGGAACAGTCACCGTAGGTAAATATTGCAGTACTAATATTTCTGGCCTGCAAGAACAGTGAACGTAGGTAAATATTGCAGTATTAATATTTCTGGACTGCAAGAACAGTGAACGTAGGTAAATATTGCAGTACTAATATTTCTGGACTGTAAGAACAGTGAACGTATTTTAATTTTGCAGTACTAATATTTCTGGACTGCAAGACAAGTGAACGTAGGTAATTATTGCAGTACTAATATTTCTGGCCTGCAAGAACAGTGAACGTATTTTAATTTTTTTGGTACTAATATTTCTGGACTGCAAGAACAGTTAACATAGGTAAATATTGCAGTACTAATATTTCTGGACGGCAAGAACAGCGAACATAGGTGAATATTGCAGTAATAATATTTCTGGACTGCAAGAACAGTGAACATATTTTATTTTGCATAATATTTCATGACTGCAAGAACAGTGAACATAGGTAAATATTGCAGTACTAATATTTCTGGCCTGCAAGAACAGTGAACGTAAGTAAATATTGCAGTATTAATATTTCTGGACTGCAAGAACAGTGAACAGACGTAAATATTGCAGTACTAATATTTCTGGACTGCAAGAACAGTGCACGTATTAAATATTGCAGTACTAATATTTCTGGACTGTAAGAACAGTGAACGTAAATAAATATTTCAGTACTAATATTTCTGGACTGCAAGAACAGTGAACATAGGTGTATATTGCAGTACTAATATTTCTGGACTGCAAGAACAGTGACCGTAGGTAAATATTTCAGTACTAATATTTCTGGACTGCAAGAACAGTGAACATAGGTGTATATTGCAGTACTAATATTTCTGGACTGCAAGAACAGTGACCGTAGGTAAATATTTCAGTACTAATATTTCTGGACTGCAAGAACAGTGAACATAGGTGTATATTGCAGTACTAATATTTCTGGACTGCAAGAACAGTGAACATAGGTAAATATTGCAGTACTAATATTTCTGGACTGTAAGAACAGTGAACGTATTTTAATTTTTCAGTACTAATATTTCTGGACTGCAAGACAAGTGAACGTAGGTAATTATTGCAGTACTAATATTTCTGGACTGCAAGAACAGTGAACGTATTTAAATTTTTTAGTACTAATATTTCTGGACGGCAAGAACAGCGAGCATAGGTGAATATTGCAGTAATAATATTTCTGGACTGCAAGAACAGTGAACATATTTTATTTTGCATAATATTTCATGACTGCAAGAACAGTGAACATAGGTAAATATTGCAGTACTAATATTTCTGGACTGCAAAAACAGTGAATGTATTTTAATTTTGCAGTACTATTATTTCTGGACTGCAAGAACAGTGATCGTAGGTAAATATTGCAGTACTAATATTTCTGGCCTGCAAGAACAGTGAACATAAGTAAATATTGCAGTATTAATATTTCTGGACTGCAAGAACAGTGAACGGACGTAAATATTGCAGTACTAATATTTCTGGACTGCAAGAACAGTGCACGTAGGTAAATATTGCAGTACTAATATTTCTGGACTGTAAGAACAGTGAACGTATTTTAATTTTGCAGTACTAATATTTTTGGACTGCAAGACAAGTGAACGTAGGTAATTATTGCAGTACTAATATTTCTGGCCTGCAAGAACAGTGAACGTATTTAAATTTTTTAGTACTAATATTTCTGGACTGCAAGAACAGCGAGCATAGGTGGAATATTGCAGTAATAATATTTCTGGACTGCAAGAACAGTGAACATATTTTATTTTGCATAATATTTCATGACTGCAAGAACAGTGAACATAGGTAAATATTGCAGTACTAATATTTCTGGACTGCAAAAACAGTGAATGTATTTTAATTTTGCAGTACTATTATTTCTGGACTGCAAGAACAGTGAACGTAAATAAATATTTCAGTACTAATATTTCTGGACTGCAAGAACAGTGACCGTAGGTAAATATTTCAGTACTAATATTTCTGGACTGCAAGAACAGTGAACATAGGTGTATATTGCAGTACTAATATGTCTGGCCTGCAAGAACAGTGAACATATTTACATTTTACAGTACTAATATTTCTGGACTGCAAGAACAGTGAACATAGGTAAATATTGCAGTACTAATATTTCTGGACTGTAAGAACAGTGAACGTATTTTAATTTTGCAGTACTAATATTTCTGGACTGCAAGACAAGTGAACGTAGGTAAATATTGCAGTACTAATATTTCTGGACTGCAGGAACAGTCACCGTAGGTAAATATTGCAGTACCAATATTTCTGGCCTGCAAGAGCAGTGAACATAGGTATACATTGCAGTACTAATATTTCTGGACTGCAACAACAGTGACCGTAGGTAAATATTGCAGTACTAATATTTCTGGACTGCAAGAACAGTCACCGTAGGTAAATATTGCAGTACTAATATTTCTGGCCTTCAAAAACAGTGAACATATTTACATTTTACAGTACTAATATTTCTGGACTGCAAGAACAGGTAATGTATGTAATTATTGCAGTACTAATATTTCTGGACTGCAAGAAAAGTGAACATATGTAAATATTGTAGTACTAATATTTCTGGACTGTAAGAACAGTGAAAGTATTTTAATTTTGCAGTACTAATATTTCTGGACTGCAAGAACCGTGAACATATTTTATTTTGCATAATATTTCATGACTGCAAGAACAGTGAACATAGGTAAATATTGCAGTACTAATATTTCTGGACTGCAAAAACAGTGAATGTATTTTAATTTTGCAGTACTATTATTTCTGGACTGCAAGAACAGTGAACGTAAATAAATATTGCAGTACTAATATTTCTGGCCTGCAAGAACAGTGAACGTAGGTGAATAAGTACTAATATTTCTGGACTGCAAAAACAGTAAACGTAGGTATATATTGCAGTACTAATATTTCTGGCCTGCAAGAACAGTGAACGTATTTAAATTTTGCATAATATTTCTGGACTGCAAGAACAGTGAACGTAGGTAAATATTGCAGTACTAATATTTCTGGCCTGCAAGAACAGTGGACGTATTTTAAATGTTGAACATTGTTGAAACCGTCATGGCGCTTTATACAGAGGCGGGTTTGGAAACATCATTTCTGGCCGTTTGGACGGCGGGTTTAGCCTTAGTAAATCCAGTGATGGCTAAACTGCCGCCAAACCCGCCGAAAGTCGGCGGGTTTACAAACATGCCTGTTAGTAAATCTAGCCCTAAGTCTATATATCTTCTGTATACCCTTAGCTGTGAGAAGAAAAACAAGATAGTTATCTTAAAACAGCAAACAGAACAAAAATTTTCATTCTTTACCATCGGCTAGCGATTAGGAGAGCAAACATTTGACAACATAAAACAAAACAAGCAAAAATAACAACAATTACCTTTTAAAATCAGTTTATTTCTTCTAAAAGTACACATTACTACTTACCACAGATTATTACTTGCCTTGCCTGGTCCTAATTTCCTAGCCTTGGCTCTAATATTTTCTTTACAATCTTTCCTCAAATGTCCCTTCTTAAGACAGTTAAAACACTTCAAAGATTTCTGTTTCTTGCGTCCCTTTATAGTGGTTTTTATAATTCTGAGGTTGTGGATGTAGTTTTTCTAACGTCTGGATACGCAACATCATTAACCTATCACTCTGTGCTTTTTCCTTTTTACATATATTATCATGTTCTATAGCATGCTCTCTAATATCATTTACCGTGAGACCTCTCCAATTAGGAAAAGAGGTTTTTATCCAGGTCCTTAGATCCTCCCGGAGGCCGTCCATTAGTACTGCAACAGCTACCTTTCTGTAAAGTGGATTCACCCTTATATCCAATATTCCTGTGTACTTAATCATGGCCGCTAGAGCCCTTGAAAAATAATCAGTTGTATTCTCATTACCTTTTTGTTTGATGGCATATATTTTGCCCCATTCCATAGTCACTGGAAAATATATGGCCAACTCTGTGATTATACGTCCAATATTATCCTGATTGTCATCCTCAGTTAAGGGTTTATCCTTCTCCAACCTACAACCCTTAATGAACTTTTGTACATCAGTATCGAGAGGAAGACAAGCTCTAAACAACACTCGCCAATCTTTATTAGTAGGCTCATGTGCATTACCTAAATGTCTAATAAATTTCTGACACTTGGCCAAATCTTTTCTAGGATCAGGGAAATCAGACATAATTGTAAATAGTTCCGTCTTAGCCCATGGAAAATACATGGCTACCTGTTTCATGGGAACTACACCATCTCTGTCCGCTTTCCCATTGGGAACTGCTGTTGTGCGGACAGGATATAAGCCTACCAAATCACTATGTTCTGAACTAGTTGCTGGAATCGCTGTTGCAGTACAATGAATGTCTCCCCCTTTGATAACCTTTACATTATTCTCACCAATTTCAGCTACTGCCCCTGCTGGTGGAACCATTCCCTTTCCTTGTCCGTGTATGTTACTGGCATGGGCAATGGCTGAAATGACTGTGGGTACATTTTCTTCCTTTAAAACATTACTTAAGACATTATACAAGTTACTAGTTACAGTTTTCACATTTTTGGTACTATCCGCCCCGACCGAATTTGTCGGGGGCGTGTTTGCGCTCAGTTTGCCACGCTTTGCAACGCACACTTCCGTAATACTTGTTTCCGGTACGCTTACTTCCGCTGACCACGCGCTCCCGTGTCACGTGTACCCTTCTTGTTGCCACAAATTTAAACAGTCATCATGTTCAATTCTCGTTTTTGTTGATTTAATCAACCACACTTTATCTCTAACATTATTTAACACCTCTGAGTCAAGACTACCTATGTTTGGGAAAGGTTTCACACACTCCCGGGTCATCTTGACCCATTTGTCGCAGTATGCCGTTGCATACGCACCGTATTTATTATAGATAACATACTTTGCAGAACCAACCGGCCATTCATTAGGCAGCACAACATGAACTATCTCTAGCGTTTGCTTCGCATCCATTATGAAAACAACCTATTTCTCAACGCTACACAAAAAATACTTTTACCTGTTCTCCTTTCAAACAGAGCTTACTAGAGATTTTTTTTTATTCGTGGACGTTTTCAACAGGCATGTCCCCTTAAAGATATCAATGCCCTTCCTAGTTTGAGTACTTTACCACTGTTAGCAACCGATATCAATCAAGAATATCAGTGGTTGCAGCGTATTTCCTCCCACATCTCCCAAGTCGCAATCACGGCTGCACTAAATCAACCATGCGGTCCGACCGCACCGCTTACGGATACTAACTATCTGTAAGCTTTGCGATTAATATTTGGGAATGCCGCGAAAACCTGCTATTTTCGTTTTGAGTATGCTATGCATGCTCTGTGGTGTGTCTTTATCACCTGCTTTTTGTTAGAACAGAACACCACTCACACAAAGGTTTCTTTATATCCTGCTCAGCCCTAGAACAGAACCTTTGTTGTCAGGTCACCTTTTTTACCATGCCCCGTCAGACACACCTGAACAAAAGCGCTATCAATTTTAAATAGTTCCACACTGCCCTCCCAATACTTAATCAAGGCCCTGCCATGCGGTCAAACCGCACTGCTCAGAGATACTAGTTATCTGTGAACATTGTGATTGGCGGTGCAAAAATTTTGGGAGGTGTGGTCATGCATTTGGGGGCGTGGCAAACGTGCCATTGGGGCGTGGCTAACATAAAAACCACTAGGCTCTCAATTCGCCGGAGCGTCACATATGTTCAAGCACTCCTGACTTTCAGGACATCTACCACCACAGTGTAGTATACAAACAATGCAGTGTGTACACAAACAGTTCAGTCTTGGCCTACACCTTACATTGGGCACAACATTCACCAAAAATTTGTATTGTCCCTACTAGAATCACAACATTTCACACACACTGTGCTGCTCTCTCCTACCTGTTCTTCTCACTTTCTCCACCTGTGGCTGCTGGTTTCTTTAGTTGTGGCTTGTCCGGATCCAGGAATGTTGAAGGACCTATTTTGAAAAAAAAATGGCTACATTTAGAAAATTACAGCCAGTCCCGGCCTTAAATCAATAGCACTCACGATTAATAATTAGGCCTTCCTCCAGCCCCAACATTAAAATAATAGTATTCACATTTAATAAATAAACCTATTTCACTTCCTGCAAACAGCCCCAGCAATACCTATTTCCCGCAACCATCACTGCCATTAAATAATTCATAGTCACATTTAATAAATAGACCTCATTCTCCCTAAACTCACCCCAAGATTCAATAGCCCCCAAACCACCCCATCTTAAATTAATAGTCCCTACTATTAAATTGCCTCACCATCACCCTACAAACAAAATAATGCCCATTAATTAGCCGCCACCTACCTCACACACACTACATTGCAACAAGCCCCCTGTGCCATCACACACATTACTGTGCCCCTTCATCACAACTACACTGTACCCCCTTATGCTCACACTGCGACCTCCATGCTGCTTTTCCCCCTTCTTTTTTACTTTGTGCCTCTCTCCCACTTTTTTTATTCCTCTGTTCCTCTCTCCCACTTTTTTTCCTCCTCTGTTCCTCTCTCCCACTTTTTTTTCCTCCTCTGTTCCTCTCTCCCACTTTTTTTCCCTCCTCTGTTCCTCTCTCCCCAATTTTTTTTTATTCCTCTGTGGCTCTCTCCTTTTTTGTCTTCCTCTGTTCCTCTCTCCCACTTTTTTTCCCTCCTCTGTTCCTCTCTCCCCAATTTTTTTTTTATTCCCCTGTGGCTCTCTCCTTTTTTTCCTCCTCTGTTCCTCTCTCCCACTTTTTTTTTTATTACTCTGTGGCTCTCTCCTTTTTTTCCTCCTCTGTTCCTCTCTCCCACTTTTTTTTTATTCCCCTGTGGCTCTCTCCTTTTTTTCCTCCTCTGTTCCTCTGTCCCCTTTCTTTATAGTACTGTCCCTCCCTGTTTTCCTCCCCTAGCCTCTCCGTTTCTTTACTTACCTTTTGTCAACTTCTTTCTTTTCTTTTCTGCTCTTCTGTCTTCTTTCTTCATGCTGGCTGTGGCGCTCCTCACTGACTGACAGGCGTGACTTGATGACGTCACGCCCGGCAGTCAGTGTGAATGGAGGAGAGGAGGGACACGGCGCCGCGCGATCACGTGAGTATTTTTTTTTATTATTATTTATTTTTTCTTACAGCTCCCAAGAAACCCAAGACCCCCCCCCCCCCCCCCCCCCCCCGCGCGAAGAAAAAAAAAAAAGTTAAAAAAAAAATACCGCAAGAGAGAAAAATAAAATAAGAAAATAAATAAATTTTATTAGCAGCGAGGGCCCGGCCCGGGCCCCCTGGCATGGCCGGGCCCGGGTAAACTGTACCCGCTCCCCCCCCTCTCGGCGGCCCTGCGTGTAAAAACCTATAGTTGCCTATAGTTACCAGTATATTTTTGCCTTTATGTATTCATTCACATACACACACATAACCTTTGTTTTCTGTACAGAAAATAAATTTCCCAAACAATGGCACTATCTTTTCAGAGATTTTACCAAGTGATTACACTATGCATAGCTAACAGACTATGATCATGACTGTTTACACACGTGGCAACAATACCGGAAGTTCATACACGCTAAACAGGAAGCACACATACACTAGGCAATGCAGTACCCTTTAAAACGCAAAACGACAATAAAAATAAACATTTTTCTTTCTTGTCCCTAGATTCAAATTAGCGTTCCTTCAGTCTATGCAACAACAGACATTCGGTTTCGCAATACAAAGTGAACCACAGGTCTTAAACACATTGCGTTCTTTCCTGTTATGTGACGCGTCTGTCAATCCACCCTTTGTTGAGGAACCGAATACCGTAAGCGTTGCATACCTGCCGATAACGTAACTCCTAAACTCACGAGCCCCCAATTATTAAAGTAATTCTATTGTTTTAAAATAAGCATTGGCCAATCAATTGTATGTGTTTCCAAAGCACAAGGTGGTTTATTTTAGCAGATGTAAATAGTCAACAATTCAATACATGATTATATTATGATAAAGTACAGTACAGCACAGCCAATACCAAAAGATAAGTACATACCAATGCTATCGCATGCGCTCGCTGCGCACCCACGGGACCTGGTGGACAGTATATCTGTTAGAATACTGTGTCAGAGTTGACTGAGAGCCAAAGGGTGTGCAGCTATGATTATATACAGTACAGTGTTACACTTGAACAATAGAGATGACGTAGATTGTTTCTATAGGTCCAGACGTTGTGTGGGTCCAGGGTAAACAGATCATAGGCTGATTCAATCTAATGAATCCAAAGGTGGGGGTCGTCTATCCAGGGGGGTCTGCTCCTTTCATAGCCAGCATCATACAAAGGTGTATTCCCTAATATCAATAACTAAAGTATGCAATGTGTGATCTCTTCGCCGACTGCACCGGACAGCTGCTGATGAATAGGGTTTCAGTATGATACCAGACATGCCACCTTTCCCACAACCTGAACCTTGAGTATCACTGAAGTGTACATATTATATATATATATATATATATATATATATATATATATATATATATATATATATATATATATATATATATATAAATGCTAGGTGGCGTCTGTGTGTAAAAAAAAAAAAAAAAGTTGCGGCGCCACCTGCTGGGCAGAGTTATACACTGACCTACTAAATTCTTAGTGTGTGTGGGGAAAAAAAAATCAAAAAGGGCTGAAATTTGGTATAAATAACTAAATGTTGTAATGCGAGTGTGTGCGTGCGTATGTTACAGTGCGATCGCATCACGCCACGTGTTACGTGGCGTACTCTTCGCAATTGCACGGCAAACCAATATTAAACCAATACTTTCGTTCATCCAATTATACGACTTTGACTATATGTGTGTGTGTGTGTGTGTGTGTGTGAGGACACCTAGCACACCAGTAAGAGACCTTATTGAGATTATATATTTGTACATGGGTTTACAGTTCATGTTATATACACTTGGATAGTGGAACAAATAGAGCACATATAGAACGTTTATTACTGATTCTCTATGAAGTGATCATTGTATCTAAGTGTGCTTATGTTGTACTTTTACACAACACCATATGTTTAAATATGCACAAACACAAAAGG
Organism: Mixophyes fleayi; assembly: GCF_038048845.1. NCBI lineage: Eukaryota > Metazoa > Chordata > Amphibia > Anura > Limnodynastidae > Mixophyes > Mixophyes fleayi. The sequence continues at coordinate 55,960 of NW_027446556.1, read as the reverse complement.
CATCACAGTTGGTGGAACTATCAGCACATTTTCGAAGGACGGTGGTGAGTGTGAACACACTTCCAAATTTGCACGACATTGTTAAATTATTGTTGGTGAGTTTTAGGAAGTTTATAAAACAAAATCTACCGATACAAAGTGCTTTGCTACAATATATGATTGTGCGAGTGCAGATGTTGTTGCAATACTTTATCTGAAGGTCAGAAATTGCAGTCATGTAAGATTTATTATTAAAATCTAGTGATTATCATTATAAATAAGTATGAGTCATCAAGCTATAGGAAGCTTGTATTGCCTGTTGTTCTCCGATTCCCTGTACTTTCAAGTGTCAATCTAGCATCTCTCTCATCTATAAAAGTTATGTGGAACAATAGCATCACCGTGTGGTCAGTATTGATAGCTGCCTGTGTTTTTCCTTTTCAGATACATCGTCATTTTTAGGTCTGGTAGCATGTATAATACTTTATACTGTAACCAATTTTAATTCGAGAGCCTGCCTGTAATCGGATTAATTCAGATTTATCTAGTAAGCAAAAATTACACGCATTTGAAAGAGCCAATGAAATGTGTTTAAATCAATCAATTTTGAATGGCTGGCCCTCGAAATCTAAGGGGAAAGAGCAGCTTCTCGTCACTCCTTTATACACAGCACAAAGGCTCTTCTCGGAGCCACCTAATGCTCTCTCTACAGCAAGTGAGACCCCATCTCACTGCTTTCTACTACACGAAGCCGCTGATATATGTGGTTGAAAGGATCCATGGAGCAGTTCCAATGAGAATAAAGGCTACGTGCATAATTTAGAGCTGAAAATGTGTATGAAACGGGACAGCTAAATTGTGGGAAACCGTATCTGGCTCAAAAGTAGAACTACCAGGGAACCTTTGATTACCCAGATAAAACGAATAGTAATGTGTATAGAGCTCTAGTAAGAAAACGTGGGTGGCTCTGAAAAGAGCCTTTGTGTTGTGGGGGTGTCAGTGGGGAGTAAATCACTTGCTCTTAGCTGCCTTGTGGCTCTCGGTCTTCTTGGGCAGCAGCACGGCCTGGATGTTGGGCAGGACGCCTCCCTGGGCGATCGTCACCCCACCGAGCAGCTTGTTTAGCTCTTCGTCGTTGCGCACAGCCAGCTGCAGGTGGCGGGGGATGATACGGGTCTTCTTGTTATCACGGGCGGCATTTCCAGCCAACTCCAGAATCTCAGCCGTCAGGTACTCGAGCACGGCGGCCAGATAGACAGGAGCTCCGGCTCCCACACGATGAGCATAGTTCCCCTTCCTCAAAAGACGGTGAACACGGCCAACAGGAAACTGAAGACCGGCCCGAGATGAGCGAGTCTTGGCCTTTGCCCGGGTCTTACCGCCTTGTTTGCCTCTACCAGACATGTTATGCTCAGGTTAATTCAATACACACGAGTAGCAAACTCCGCCTTCATTCCTTTATTTATATGTTCGAAAAACAAACGACTGCATCTGTGATTGGTCCGTTTTCAGACTGGCCAGTGACAAAAATGTTCGGGCACTCACCAATCAGCACAGGGAGAAGGGGTATAGCTTTTCTAAAGATCCCGTGACAGAACTAACCAATAGCGCCTAGAGCTGAAGATAAGGTTAATTTACATAGACTGCCTATAAATACAGCGATTGTGGGCGGTGCTAGCAATAGTTTCTTTACACTCTGTCGAGATCTTGTTATTGCAATGCCTGAACCAGCCAAGTCTGCACCTGCGGCCAAAAAGGGCTCCAAGAAAGCCGTGACCAAGACCCAGAAGAAAGATGGGAAGAAGCGTAGAAAGACCAGGAAGGAGAGTTATGCTATCTACGTGTACAAGGTGCTGAAGCAGGTCCACCCTGATACCGGCATCTCCTCCAAGGCCATGGGTATCATGAACTCCTTTGTTAATGACATTTTTGAGCGCATCGCAGGCGAAGCCTCCCGCCTGGCTCACTACAACAAGCGCTCCACCATCACCTCCCGGGAGATCCAGACCGCTGTGCGTCTACTGCTGCCCGGTGAGCTGGCAAAGCACGCCGTGTCTGAGGGCACCAAGGCCGTCACCAAGTACACCAGCGCCAAGTAATCTGCAATCTCTGTTCTAAGATAACACAAAGGCTCTTTTAAGAGCCACCCAAATCTTCTCAATCGAGGCTATGACATTTGCTAGATCCCGCATGTTCTTTGTGGTGTTTTGTATCTCCGCGAAACCATCACATTTCAAGCTACTCGTTCTTGCAATACCCCACATATTGTTCCTTACGCTTTAATCACTGCCTAGCGTTTCCCTTCAGATCATGTAAGGGCCGATATTTGTAACGCTGTGCAGCCCAAGGTCTTTTAATAACGTGAATAACAGGTCTTGAGTAATAGATGTTCTAAAACTGCCATGCGTAGAATCTAGATGAAATAAGTGGTATATGGGGGTATGTTTGTGCTCTAGGACATGGACATACTACAACTCTTTGAAGATTGAGTGGGTGGCTCTCAAAAGAGCCTTTTTGTTTTTCAACATGGCAAAGAAATTGGCCTCCGAAACCGTACATAGTGGAGACCTAAGCGATTGAAAAAGGGGCTTTCCCAGCTTTCTCGTATCTAATGGATGCATCACTCGCCGCCCATATAGACTCTTGAATAGAGAAAACTTGGTGGACTCCTGAGATACCTCGTTAAATGTAAAGAGGAGCTGTTGCAGGGTCTTCTCCCAGTCTCCTCCCTCCGTGCTGACATATGTGCAGAGAAAATGTTTAACGCACCATTGCAACACTCACATTACCAATTAGTTCGTGGATAGGGGGATGGTACGCTAGGGTCTTGCCACAAGATTTTCCCTGTAGAGTCTTTATAATTTCCCCAGGATACGTATTTCTCAATTCCTGTGGGAAACCCACCCTGAAAGAACCACTGCTTCTGGATACGAGGTGGTAATCAATATTTTTTCATTTTGGCTGGTATGGGGCAGGAAGAATATAATGTCTTTCTCAATCGATGCTATGACACCCTTTGTATTATTACCCCGTTTATTATGTTGCTTTGTATTTTTTGAAAGTCTCCTGGTTACGTTTCCCTGTACTCGTCCCCCAACATGTAAACCCGTTCCACAGCTGGGATTTACGCTCATTTGACTACACGTTGTAAAAGCATAGATTAGTGGTCTTCGCCTACTTTATACAATGGTTGAGACGGATGTCTGCGGTGTAACTCCCGCACTCAGAACAGGCTGCGAGTGATGGTGTCACTATTCACTCATGTATTGGATCTACGTGTAACAAAGCCGTGGGGTGATATGCTGTAGTATCTTAAAATGCTACAGACCTATTCCTCCAGTAATCATGGGCATAATAGTAAACTTACAGCTCTTTGAAGACTGAGTGGGTGGCTCTTAAAAGAGCCTTTGTGTGTAATGGGATACAGAGAAATTAACCTCCAAACCCGTACAGAGTGCGACCCTGACGTTTCAGGGCATACACGACATCCATGGCTGTGACAGTCTTTCTCTTTGCGTGCTCTGTGTAAGTGACGGCATCACGGATCACATTCTCCAGGAAGACCTTCAGGACACCGCGGGTCTCCTCGTAGATGAGCCCAGAGATGCGCTTCACACCTCCCCTACGAGCTAAACGACGGATAGCTGGTTTAGTGATGCCCTGGATGTTATCACGGAGCACCTTCCTGTGCCTCTTAGCACCGCCTTTCCCGAGCCCCTTGCCTCCTTTACCGCGTCCAGACATGATTTGCACTGCTGGCGTTGCCTAATCAACTGATGTGAATTGGTTGTACAGCAAACTTCTTTAATACAGTTAAGTCGGACCTGAAAGGACACAAAGTATAGAGGAAGAAATGGGCGTGTCATTTGATAATTATTGCTACATGTGGCTTTCGTTCCCCTTGCCGATTGGCTGAACGAGCAGCCGTTAAAGATTTTAAAATTCCCGCCGCGTCGCTTATAGTCATTGTAGTGTTTAGCTTATGATCTTATTTAATTTAGTTTCTCATTTTAGCTGAATGGTTATCTGTCTGTTTTTTTCAAGTTGTGTGACGGCATTTTATTATGTAGAAATTACACATTTTAGAGTTTTAATCTGCAATCTATAACACTGGTCGGTTGTTAACATATATTGATGATGAAAGTAATAATATATTTGTAATATAAGGTGGTAGCAGTGTAGTTATCTGTCGTGTTTCAGTTGGATCTAATCTTGTATTCCTTTAAATACCTTTGAATTTACTAGTGACAGGCTCTGTACATTTTTAACTGCAGCCACAAATAAAAACACTAAATATAATATGACTTATTTGAATAATGCATTAGAATGAGGATTTCTGCCTGAAATTGACTTTTTAAAGCGTAGAACCAGCCTAGTGTATGTCAAATGACAGCAACATCTGTAATGATATAAAGATATAAAAAAAAACAACTGGACTTCAATGGTTATTTTCAAAACACCGCAAGCTCTGGTGAAGTAACGCTCTCATGTGGCGAGAGCAGGATGCTGGGCAGTACTGACTGTTCAGCAATCCCTGTACCCCATATTGAAAGTACCTTGTTTGTAATGTCTAATTTCACGCATTTAGAATTCTTAAATGTGTCCAGGTTGAGACCTTTCTGTGCTTGCTGGCTATCCGGGAGTGCCCATTTAGTCCGCAGATGACTGGGAGGTGACCACCACTGTGTTTTAATAAAGGTTATTCCTCCCTTAGTTTCGCCAGTGTATGTGCCACAATGTATTGTTACTAATGTATATTGTATGCTTTATGAGAGCCGACAGAATTAAATATGTTGTGTTGGCACCGGTACCTGGTCTGCAGAAGAACTATAGCCAGTGGTCAACAGATTTCTAATGAGAAGCCCGGACAGCACAGCCTGCTCTAGAGGCGCTAAATACCGGTCAGGCAGCTGATACTAGTCGGGTCAGAGTTCCTTCTAGCCGCCTAGATGCAGCAGGGAGCACGGGGCAGTTAGAGAGCAGCCAGGTGCAGTTTGGTAACAGAAGGTAAGGACAGAATGATTTACTGACATACGAGATCTAAAAGGCATTTCATTCATGTTTGCTGAAAGCGAACACGTTATGTTTATAGACGGGTACCCGGACAGTAAGAGCTGCACGTGGGCTTGTGTTTGCAAGGAACACAAAGAGCAGCGGGATCCAACAAGTGTCATAGCCTCGATTAAGAAGATTTGGGTGGCTCTTAAAAGAGCCTTTGTGGCAACTCGGAAAGGAGGCATTTGCAGATTACTTGGCGCTGGTGTACTTGGTGACGGCCTTGGTGCCCTCAGACACGGCGTGCTTGGCCAGTTCACCGGGCAGCAGTAGACGCACAGCGGTCTGGATCTCCCGGGAGGTGATGGTGGAGCGCTTGTTGTAGTGAGCCAGGCGGGAGGCTTCTCCTGCGATGCGCTCAAAAATGTCATTAACAAAGGAGTTCATGATACCCATGGCCTTGGAGGAGATGCCGGTATCAGGGTGGACCTGCTTCAGCACCTTGTACACGTAGATAGCATAACTCTCCTTCCTGGTCTTTCTACGCTTTTTCCCATCTTTCTTCTGGGTCTTGGTCACGGCTTTCTTGGAGCCCTTTTTGGCCGCAGGAGCAGACTTTGCTGGATCAGGCATTCTTAAAACAAATACTGGTCAGTGAGTCAGCGACTATTACTTGCACCTCCCACAATCGCCCTATTTATAGGCAGCCCATGTAAATAAGACTTATATCCAGCTCTATATGCTATTGGCTAGTCATGTCATGTGATGTGTTTCAATATCATACCCACCTCTATCTTATACGGATTGGTGGATACCTGAACATCAGCTGCATTGGCTAGTCCGAAAACAGACCAATCAGAGATGCAGGAGTTTGTCACTGAAAGGTATAAATAAAAGGATGAGGGAGGAGTTTAATCACAGTAGTTTATTACGAAATACGCAACTGAAAATGTCTGGTAGAGGCAAACAAGGCGGAAAGACCCGGGCTAAGGCCAAGACTCGCTCATCTCGGGCTGGGCTTCAGTTTCCAGTTGGACGTGTTCACCGTCTTTTGAGAAAGGGTAATTATGCCGAGCGTGTGGGAGCCGGAGCTCCTGTCTATCTGGCCGCCGTGCTCGAGTACCTAACGGCTGAGATTCTGGAGTTGGCAGGAAATGCCGCCCGTGATAACAAGAAGACCCGCATCATCCCCCGCCACCTGCAGCTGGCTGTGCGCAACGATGAAGAGCTAAACAAGCTGCTCGGTGGGGTGACGATCGCCCAGGGAGGCGTCCTGCCCAACATCCAGGCCGTGCTGCTGCCCAAGAAGACCGAGAGCCACAAGGCAGCTAAGAGCAAGTGATTTACTCCCCACTGACACCCCCACAACACAAAGGCTCTTTTCAGGGCCACCCACATTTTCTTGCGAGAGCTTTATACATTACTTATTGCTTTATCTGGATAGTCGGAAGCTCACTGACAGTTTTACTATTGAGCTAGACGAGAAACAGCCTTTTCTCCTCAGATTCTGCTGTTCAGTCCTTCAAACTTTCATTTAATATTCCTTGCGTCCTTCAGAACGCCTGCTTTATATTTTGCTTACCACTTAAATCTGAAGCGATAATATTACTATTAGAATTTTACCTACGTAAGACCTGACAGGCTCCCGAATTAAAGTTGAAAGACTAGAAAACCATTTATTGTAAACAATCTTAAAAATTACAATGTATCTGATAAACGGCAGACGTCACTACTGATCACACGGTGGTAGTATTGATTTACACACAGTAATAGTATATAAGAGATACGTTACTACGGTGTATGACACTTGTCAGCACAGTGAATCGGAGACCAATACAAGCTTCCTATGGTGTCGATAACAAATACTTGATGATAATCACTGGATTTAAATAATCTGACATAACCGTCCAATAGGTAGCAGTTGTATAGCGTATGACCTAGTAAGAAAATAATCCCGTAATATAAACATAAGGAGTTTCCGTCCTTTGCTCATTTTGTTCAGGGGCAGTAAACGGTTTATGAAGCTACACACGGGGTGTAGAAGAGCGACATAATTGCTTATAGAAAATAACCATTGTCACGGTGCACTGACGTTATGTATATGTAACTATCAATGTGTGTGTAAACTAGTCAGATGTCTGGAGGTATTTGTTACCGGGGACCATAAGGGGTTCACATCTGCTTTGTTGAGCCAGAAGCAGTCACCACCACAGGGTAAAAGATAGAGGATGGATGGGGGGGTACATTATAGCTCAGTCAAGACCGAGTGGGTGGCTCTCAAAAGAGCCTTTGTGTAACGGGGCACCGGAGTGCGGATCTGCAGTTTTACTTCTTCTTAGGAGCTGTCTTCTTGGGCTTCGCTGCTTTCTTAGCCGGGCTCTTGGTCACTTTAGGCTTCGCTGCCTTCTTGGCCACTTTAGGCTTAGCCGCCTTCTTGGCCGGGCTCTTGGTCACTTTAGGCTTCGCTGCCTTCTTGGCCGGGCTCTTGGCCACCTTCTTGGATTTCACAGCGACTTTTGGCTTCTTTGGGCTTTTTGCAGCCTTCTTGGCAACTGCCGGTTTTTTCGCCTTTTTAGGGCTCTTGGATGCGCTCGGAGCCTTCTTGGGGGACTTGGATACTTTCTTGGCTTTGGCCACTGCTGCCTTCTTCACCGCCTTGTCCTTGCTGTCCAACTGTTTCTTGTTCAGCTTAAAGGAGCCGGAGGCACCGCTGCCTTTCACCTGGATGAGGGTTTCTTTGGTCACCAAGCTCTTGATCGCCAACTTCAGGCGGCTGTTGTTCTTCTCCACATCGTATCCTCCGGCAGCCAGAGCTTTCTTCACAGCGGCCAGGGAAATCCCATTACGCTCCTTGGATGCAGCTGCCACCTTTACAATCTGCTCAGACACGCTGGGACCGGACGCTTTGCTGCTCTTCATGGATCCTGCTGAAGCTGCTTTCTTGGGCCGCTTACTCTTGGCGGGGGCCTCTGCTGGAGCAGCAGGCGCTGCGGCTGGGACTGGCTCAGACATCCTCCAATACAAATGACTATGACTCTATGCTCAAACTGACACGTTTAGTTGTAGGACTTGTTCAACCAAGAATTTATATACAGCTCAGGGATATGCGGCCATTGGCTGAGATAAAGAACCAGCCGCTGTGTTTATTGGTGGATAGCGAAGCCACGCCCACTATTCCTTCTCTGCAGTTCCAGGATGTCTGCGATCTCTTTTGTGTTTCTTTTGAGGGAAGTAATGAGACCTTTATAGGACATATGATAGTGTCTGCTCGTTCTCCAGCTTGTCAGCTGTAAATCATGTGCTGACATTTGCTGCTGAGTAAGCTTATCAAAGGTACTAAAAACATATCCGACCTCTTTACCATCTACAACGGGTCTCATCTCTCTTATCCATACATTAATGGCAGGGTCCTACCAGATAACTCTCAATAGATGATTACCAGCAGCCTAGAGCTTGAGATAGTCAGCTGCCACAGGTAGAAACGACTGCAGATGTTCACAGACAAACACAGCTTGTTGTGTTCAGGTCATCTCAACAACCCCTTGCGGTCTGCGGGAACTGCTGGTAACTTGTCCAGCTTCCCTTCATCCCCTTCAGTTGGCATTGGGAGGAAGGGGACATTAATCGAATTTTTGCTAAGCAAACCACCTGATGTAATGAAAAGGCATTGTCCAGGGCTATTATAGCCACCTACGTATTCGGATATATAGTGACCCCAGGTCACCAGTGGTTTGGTTTTGTGCGGGAAAAATGTCTGAAACAATCAAAGCCTCCAGCAGAGGCCTCGGCCGTGGAGACTCCAAGAAGAGCAGGAAAACATTGGATCACAAATACAAATAATTGCACAGTGATTTCAGATCGATAATTTAAAACCCGTGTTTGTCATTATCAACAAGGCATAAATATAGATCTACAAAAGTGATTATATTCCCTGACGTGGTTCGAATCCTTTTACTATCCCTAGTTATTATCCCTCTCGTCTTCGCTGAATGTGATGCAATGGCACCCCCGTGTGGTCAATGTGGATAGCTTTTTTACATACATTGTAATTATCGTGACTGGAAACACTTAATTTTTTATTATTACACATCATTTAATTCGAGAGCTTGCCAGGCCTTCTTAAGTTATAATAATATATAATATTAAAAATTACGAGTCAAGTAATAAGCAAAGAATTTAGGCGGGCATTTTGAAAGTTAAGACGCAGTTTTTAAGCCAATCAATTTGAAGGGCGTTCTTAACTCATCCAATTGCATTGCAGCACACTGTATAAATAGGATTGTTAAGAATCTGCATCTTATATTCTTTATAGAATCAGTAGAACTATGGCCAGGACCAAGCAGACCGCTCGTAAGTCCACCGGTGGGAAAGCTCCCCGCAAGCAGCTGGCAACTAAAGCCGCCCGGAAGAGCGCCCCAGCTACCGGTGGTGTGAAGAAACCTCACCGTTACCGGCCAGGCACCGTCGCTCTGAGGGAGATCCGCCGCTACCAGAAGTCCACTGAGCTGTTGATCCGCAAGCTGCCCTTCCAGCGCTTGGTGCGGGAGATCGCCCAGGACTTCAAGACCGACCTGCGCTTCCAGAGCTCGGCTGTCATGGCTCTGCAAGAGGCCAGCGAGGCTTATCTGGTGGGGCTCTTCGAGGACACCAACCTGTGCGCCATCCACGCTAAGAGGGTGACCATCATGCCCAAAGACATCCAGCTGGCCCGCAGGATCCGAGGGGAGAGGGCATAAGGACTCGGCACTGACTTACACACAGCACAAAGGCTCTTTTCAGAGCCACCAAATCTTTCTCTAAACGAGCTGCAGCATTATTCTGTGTAGTAACATTTTAATCAGAAGTTATTATCTATGTGTAAAATCTCTGCATTTTGTTTGCCGATGTGGATTCTAATTACACATATTCTATATGATCAGCGCGATTAGATAATTAACACTGGGCCGTTGTTGTCCACGTCTGACTCGTTTCCTTTGTTCCCTCTGGTAATACTGTGCAATTCACGGGAATCCGTCAACATTCCCCTCCCAAAGCCAACAGCCTTTTACACAATATCTCGGGAAAAGGTGGGTGGCTCCAAAGAGCAAGCGGGTTCCGGGGTAGTGATTCACTTGCACATCCACCCAAATATGGCAAGCAGCATGTGGGGGTATAAATTAGTAGACGCATGCTGTAAACAGATTAGACCGCTCAATTTATACACGGGATGAAATCGATGTGGCCCCATTATAGCTAATATAAATTACAGACTGAACGATGGCGTCGATAATCACAGTATTGTGCAGAAACAAGTAATCATAGGTGTGTGTGTAACGTGATATTAGGGAGCTAAACCTCTCACGGTCCTGGACATTAGTCGTACAGCTCTTTACAGACATAGTGGGCGGCCCTTAGAAGGGCCTTTGTGGTTTGTAATGGGATAGACAAAGAAATTAGCCTCCGAATCCGTACAGAGTGCGACCCTGACGTTTCAGGGCATACACGACATCCATGGCTGTGACAGTCTTTCTCTTTGCGTGCTCTGTGTAAGTGACGGCATCACGGATCACATTCTCCAGGAAGACCTTCAGGACACCGCGGGTTTCCTCGTAGATGAGCCCAGAGATGCGCTTCACACCTCCCCTACGAGCTAAACGACGGATAGCTGGTTTAGTGATGCCCTGGATGTTATCACGGAGAACCTTCCTGTGCCTCTTAGCACCGCCTTTCCCGAGCCCCTTGCCTCCTTTACCGCGTCCAGACATGATGTAACTTTCAGTCAAAAATGTTCCAACTGATACAGTTTAGCTGCGCAACAAGCTTCTTTTATGCAGCTGGGTCGGACCTGATAGGGGACATAAGAGGAAGGGGGCGTGTCCAGTAGGCAGCGGTTCTTTGTACGTTGTGTGACGCGTGCTTCGGTTCCCCCCTTATCACTGATTCGCTGAGCGCTCAACCGTTTGCGAATTTAAAATTCCCGCTCAGTCGCTCCTATTGTTTGCAGTGTATAGCTTACGAAGTAAAGCAATTTAATGTCTCCTTTAGTTGATCGATTGTACATGGCTGTGTGCGCGGTTTTTGGTTGTTTGACTGCATATTATGTAAATGTAAAACATTCTAGTGGTTTAAGCTACAAGATAATCATTATGATAGTTCACAATGTAGTATTTGTAGTAAAAACCCAAAGACTAATCCTCTACAAAGTAAGCTGAGCAAAATATGTTCGCTGGCATCTGTGTACTTCTCTGGCTTTATCAAATTCCTTCTCTTAATTATTTTTCAACACCAAGAGCAGGGTGCTGGGCATAGTTGAGATGTATATTTAGTCTGCTTGCAGCCTCTCATGCCCATATTGAAGGTACCTTGACTCAGCACTGTCCATTCATTCTGTAACACAGGCTGCAAAGTAACAAACACATATTACTATATATTATTTTAAATTAATTTTATAGCTTGAGATCTCTCAAGATACATAAACAAGTTTTTGATCACAAGTCAAACTGCATCTTACAGTGGTCTCCACCTGCACACAGTGGATACAGACATGTTGGGGGTAAACCAATATACATGAACAATGCAGCCTTCAGTGCAACATCAATTAATTAGGAACAAGAGGAATCTCTGTACTTCAGGCCTCAGTGGTCACTACCTACTGGTCACTTGATATCTTGTATTCTCATGAATATTAGTTCAGGAAACAACATGGCTGCCTCACTGCATACATGAAGGGTGTAATTTAAAGAGGACCTGTCATGTTTTACAAGCCTGTTTCACATGGGAGTGATCAACATACTAAGAACATACCGAGCAGCGATCTGTCCCTCCAGATGAGATCAACATGTCAGCCGGGCTGTTTACCACACTGGCCGGGTTGTTCAACGTGATAACCACCAACACCATGGAAGCAATTGATTCTGGAGGGACAGTCCTGCCGTCCCACATTTAAGGACTTTTGTCCTGATTCGGTGACAGTTGGGAGATATGTCCCACTGAGTGATGCCCCTTCAATGTCACAAGTACTAGTGGCCGGTGTGTGCAGCACCTAAGGGATGTTTTTAGGGGAGCAGGCTGGGGGCGTCCCAGCACTTCCAAAGCCAATGGGGCATATTTAAGAAAGCACAATAGTGCTCTTACCGTGAAATTAAGGTCCCTCTGTGTCCTCCGCATATTTATAAAGGGTGCATCGTAGCAGATATCGTGGATATATGCTGCTTTGCACTCCTCTACGTTTTTGGGAGCAGTCACCGAATAGTATGGTGACTTCTCTTGGCCGTAATCTAACATGTTCCGAAAAAAACTATTTTTTGGGGGGAAACTTGTCTTGATAATGTACGCCAGCTGAAGCTGGCGCTTATTATCATAAATGTCAGATTTCAGTGCTGTCAGATTTCAGTGCTGTCAGCTCTGGTCCGAAGAGCAGAGCTGGACAGCGCATGTGTGGAGGGATCACATGACCCCTCGCTGTCATTCACCGCTGTCTCTGCAACTATAGTTGCAGAGACAGATCGGGGATGTTTTTTTTTTGCGCATGTGCAGTTTTTCGAACTGCACATGCGCAGTTCCAGAGTAAAGAAAAATGAAGAACACCTGGAGGAGATCCGTGGACACCGCATTCGGAAGAGGCGGGGTAAGTGTGATTTTTTTTTATCACAGGAACAGCAGTTTATCGCAACTGCTGCTTCTGTGATCCGTTTTTAATAAATCTGAGAAATAGTTCAATCCTTATCCATGCGATAAGGATTGATAACTATTGTTCATTTTTGCCGATGATTGATAAATGTGCCCCAATGTGAGGTGACCATGGCCCTTCCTTGTGCGCACACAATAACACTTTATTACATTACCTGCTTCCAATTCCTTCCGCCTTCTATCCAAACTACATCTCCCAGAATGCAGCTCGGCATTGACAAGGGTTGCCGGGAAAGCGGGCTCTATAATAAAGCGGACATCTCAGCCACAAGTAGCTTATTGGACAGCAGGTGGCGATGTTGTAATACTAAACTAGCTGAGAAGTAATTTCTCTCATGAATGGTGTTTCTACTTTATAACGTGTTTGTTTCAAGTTTCACAAGAACTTTATAAGCATTAAAGCACCATTATAAAATTAAACAACACTTTTTTTTCCATTTAAAAGCAAAGTAATATAGTTTCAGAGACGACACAAAACAGGAGAGGAAGGGTTTTAGTATCACATTATTTATACTAATTTCATGTTTAAGAGGTATAGAAATACTCTTCTAGTTTTTTTCTTCCCATTAATTCACTGCTAAATCTAAATATTGTATTTACAATTTTTATCACTGAAATAAATAAAAGTTTAATTCGGGCTGCATTTGGATGGACCATTGATGAGGCTGAAGAATACACCATCATACCCAGACCACCAAACTCTCCTTTACTGAAATTCAAAACTGAGGGAAGAGATACACAAATTAAACTGTTGCGGTACTGTAAGTCTCAGTGTAGAAGGGTATCCTGAGGAAGACAGCACTGGAGCCAACAAGGAGGTTAAAAAAGAAGAGGATTCTGCTTACTAGACCTCTGATCAAGGGCAGGTAAGTCTGGGCTCCCGTACGCTCTCACCGGGATTGACAACAGCGAATCTGAACATGATAGCGGTCAGCCAATCAATGGCCAGCCAGTCCCGGCTCTTAGTCGACCATTTGAATTTTGCTGAGTCCAGCGCAGCCTGAAGAGGACAGAGTCACTTCAATCAATTTCAGCACCGAACAGGAGAAGAGGCACCATTGGCTGGAAGGACTTGAAGAAGTGGAAACGGTTGGAGAACATCTGATTCCTGCGCGGAGCAGGTAACTATGATTTACATAATGTGGGCACATCTATAGGCACTAGGACCGTGGAGTAGATAGTCATGTACAAGGCCCGGGGGCTTTTTAGGTGTATTTCAAGACATTAATATTTGGGGTACAATTGGCCAGGCCATGACCCTGGGGGCCGGGGTGGATTCAGGCTTGGAGCCTGTCCTGCATTTATTAGGTTTAGAGCCTAGGTTGGGCACTTGAGTCAGGCTTAGAGCCTGTAGCCATATAATAATTTGGCACTATGCCTACGTCTGTATCACCACTAACCACCAGGGACTGTTCCCCTCGCTCGTAAGATCCGTTTAGAGATACGTGCCCACTAGCATAGAATCCACTGTCACCACCATGTTTACACCAAGCTGTCCGCATGTAAGTAAGAGGGGTATACGCACTGTTACCCCAATTGTACTATTTGTGTTTCTGTGTTTTGCCCTCACAGCTGCTGAGAAGCAGAGTACACGGCCATCAAAGAGACATGACGCTCCAGGTGAGTGGTCTCTGTCTTTGCTGCTTGTTTGTTCTTGTGTGTTTTGTGCTGGTTTCTGGCAGGGTGTTTTGCCGATCGGTGCCTATGGATAGGTGAACCTGAGTATGGCAAGACCGTGAGGAATCAAAGATAATTAATACACCCCCATGTGGTGCCTGTTTGCGGATATCCCTGTGGTCAGAGCTGGATTAAGGTTCTGGTGGGCCTGGGGCACTTAAGACAGGGGTGTCCCCTATTGTCTGATATGGTCTTCATTTTAGACAAATAAACAGGCAATACTGTGTGCACTACTGATAGGTGCACGCATCTCTGATATCACGAGCAGTACAGTGTGAAGCAGGACTTACCTCCCCACTGTCCTTGCAGACAGACCAAATTCTGACTAAGCGAGACAGTCACCCAAATTCTGCGCTGCCCCATCATCTTCAGGACAGTTGGCAGATGGTCGTGCTCTCTCCTACCTGATCTTGTCACATTCCACCACCTGCGGCTGCTGGTGTCTTTAGATCAGTTGCTGCTTGTGTGGATTCTGGGATGTCGGGGCCCTATATGGAGGGAACGGGTACATAAAGTTTAGGAGTCCCCAAACAGTTCCATTAATAAATCCATAGCACCCCCTTTAATAATTAGGCCTCCCTCCCTGCAACCAGCCCTACATTTGAAATTAAGTAAAATGAATACAATTCACATTTAATAATAAGGGTGTGCACCGGCCACTTTTAGTGTTTTGAGTTCTGATTAGCTTTAGGTTTTTGGTTTTGATTTGTTTTGCCAAAACACCCGACTCAAGGTTTTGGTTCTGATTTAGGGTTTTCGGCTCTGAATTTTTATTTTTTTTTAAGAATAAAAACTGTTTTTTTTTTTTTTTTATTTTGTTTTTCACTCCTACGCTATTATTAACCTCTATAACATTCAATAACAATAATTTCCACTGATTTCCAGTCTATTCTAAACACCTCACACCTCTCAATATTGTTTTAAGGCCAAAAGGTTGCACCGAGATAGCTGGATGTCTAAGCTAAGCGGCACAAGTGGGCGGCACAAACACGTGGCCCATCTAGTAGTGGCACTGCAGTGGCAGACTGGATGGCAGTTTGAAAAACTAGGCTCCAAACAGCACATAATGCCAAAAAAAGAGGTGCAAGATGGAATTGTCCTTGGGCCCTCCCACCCACCCTTATGTTGTTGAAATAGGACATGCACACTTTAACAAACCAATCATTTCAGCGACAGGGCCTACCAAACAACTGTGGCTGAAATGATTGGTTTGTTTGGGCCCCAACACCAAAAAAGCTATTCATCTCTCCCTGTACAAACTAAACAGGCTCTACTGAGGCAAGATGTCGTCCTCATCCTCAACCTCTGATTCCTCTCCCCCTACAGTGTGTACTTCCTCCTCCTCATCACACATTATCAATTTGTCCCCGCTGGACTCCACAACCACAGGTCCCTCTGTACTATCTGGAGGGCAGTGCTGTACTTGATTGAGGAATTGATAATTCATTTTTATGAACATCATTTTTTTTTAACGTTATGAGGAAGCAACCTCCTTCGCCGCTCACTGACCAGGTTCCCCGCTGCGCTAAAAACTCTTTCCGAGTACACACTGGAGGGGGGACAACTAAGGTAAAATACAGCCAGTTTGTACAGGGGCTTCCAAACTGCCTTTTTTTTCCTGCCAGTAAGAATATGGACTGTGTGACATGTCTACTTGGATGGTGTCAGCAAAGTAATCCTCCACCATTTTTTCATTTGTGACAGCATCCAATGCAGCTGATCGAGATTGTGTTGGAAATTGACGAGGAGGGTTGTGCTGGTGTGCATACATCAGGACCAAGGGATTTAGGTGTCCCTAGACTGCTGACGGTCCTAGCCACAGTTCCTGAACTAAACACTGAATTATGAAGGTTATTCAGGTGACATATGAGGGAGGGTATCCCTAGGTGGCCAAGATCCTTACCCCTGCTTAATTGAGCTTTACCTATGGCCATACATTTCTTGTCCGGATTGGGATATAAATAATTCCAGACCGAAGAGGTGGATTTCTTGGTCTTCTGGCCAGGCATGACAATGGGCTTTTTCTTCCCATGGACAACAACTGTTTCCCCCCCCCCCCCCTGGTGGCTCATTTAGGATAACCAATTCAGCATCCTCCTCGTTAAGTTCCTCCTCAGCGCCAGCTACATCAATATCCTTATCCCGGTGTACAACATTGACACCTTCATTATCCAAACCTGGATCTACACTGTGGGTGATCCTTCCAGCATATGCAGAGGGCGTGCTGCAAATGGTGGTAGGAGCCACCTCTTCCCGTACAGTGATGGGAAGGTCAGGCTTCACAACCACTAACACCCTTGGACTCGCCTTGGGGATTTGTGATGTCATCTGTTTAAAAGGCAAAGTTGTTTGCTGTGCTGTTGATGACAGCTTAACTCTCTTAATTTTTTTTTTGAGGGGGGGGAGGAGGAGGGCTTAGATCCTTGGGTGAAGCTAAATCATTTATCCTTAACACGGGCCAGGGCCTAAGCCGTTCCTTGCCACTCTGTGTCGTAAATGGCATATTGGCAAGTTTACGTTTCTTTTCAGATGTTTTTAATTTCCTTTTTTTGCTAATTTTAGTGAACTTTGGGTTTTTGGATTTTACATGCCCTCTACTAGGAGATTGGTAATCGGCCTTGGCAGACAACGTTGATGGCATTTCATCGTCTATGTCATGACTAATGGCAGCAGCTTCAGCATTAAGAGGAAGTGGGTCTTGATCTTTCCCTACTTTATCCTCCAAATTTGTGTACTCCATTATAGTTTAATTTCTGGTACCAATATTTCTGGCCTGCAAGAACAGTGAGCGTATTTCAATTTTGCATAATATTTCTGGACTGCAAGAACAGTGAACGTAGGAAAATATTGCAGTACTAATATTTCTGGACTGCAAGAACAGTGAACGTGAGTAAATATTGCAGTACTAATATTTCTGCACTGCAAGAACAGTGAAAGTATTTTAATTTTGCAGTACTATTATTTCTGGACTGCAAGAACAGTGAACGTAGGTAAATATTGCAGTACTAATATTTCTGCACTGCAAGAACAGTGAAAGTATTTTAATTTTGCAGTACTAATATATCTGGACTGCAAGAACAGTGAACGTACGTAAATATTGCAGTACTAATATTTCTGGACTGCAAGTACAGTGAACGTACGTAAATATTGCAGTACTAATATTTTTGGACTGCAAGAACAGTGCATGTAGGTAAATATTGCAGTACTAATATTTCTGGACTGCAAGAACAGTGAACGTATGTAAATATTGCAGTACTAATATTTCTGGACTGCAAGTACAGTGAACGTACGTAAATATTGCAGTACTAATATTTTTGGACTGCAAGAACAGTGCATGTAGGTAAATATTGCAGTACTAATATTTCTGGACTGCAAGAACAGTGAACGTACATAAATATTGCAGTACTAATATTTCTGGACTGCAAGAACAGTGAACGTACGTAAATATTTCAGTACTAATATTTCTGGACTGCAAGAACAGTGAACGTAGGTAAATATTTAAGTACTAATATTTCTGGACTGCAGGAACAGTGACCGTAGGTAAATATTGCAGTACCAATATTTCTGGCCTGCAAGAACAGTGAACATAGGTGTATATTGCAGTACTAATATTTCTGGCCTGCAAGAACAGTGAACATATTTACATTTTACAGTACTAATATTTCTGGACTGCAAGAACAGTTAACATAGGTAATTATTGCAGTAATAATATTTCTGGACTGTAAGAACAGTGAACGTATTTTAATTTTGCAGTACTAATATTTCTGGACTGCAAGACAAGTGAACGTAGGTAATTATTGCAGTACCAATATTTCTGGCCTGCAAGAACAGTGAAATTATTTAAATTGTTGGTACTAATATTTCTGGACTGCAAGAACAGTTAACATAGGTAAATATTGCAGTACTAATATTTCTGGACAGCAAGAACAGAGAGCATAGGAAAATATTGCAGTACTAATATTTCTGGACTGCAAAAACAGTGAATGTATTTTAATTTTGCAGTACTATTATTTCTGGACTGCAAGAACAGTGGACGTAGGTAAATATTGCAGTACTAATATTTCTGGCCTGCAATAATAGTGAACGTAGGTAAATATTGCAGTACTAATATTTCTGGACTGCAGGAACAGTGATCGTAGGTAAATATTGCAGTACTAATATTTCTGGACTGCAGGAACAGTCACTGTAGGTAAATATTGCAGTCCCAATATTTTTGGCCTGCAAGAACAGTGAACATAGGTATATATTGCAGTACTAATGTTTCTGGACTGCAAGAACAGTGAACGTAGGTAAATATTGCAGTACCAATATTTCTGGCCTGCAAGAACAGTGAACATAGGTGTATATTGCAGTACTAATATTTCTGGCCTGCAAGAACAGTGAACATATTTACATTTTACAGTACTAATATTTCTGGACTGCAAGAACAGTTAACATAGGTAATTATTGCAGTAATAATATTTCTTGACTGTAAGAACAGTGAACGTATTTTAATTTTGCAGTACTAATATTTCTGGACTGCAAGACAAGTGAACGTAGGTAATTATTGCAGTACTAATATTTCTGGCCTGCAAGAACAGTGAACTTATTTAAATTGTTGGTACTAATATTTCTGGACTGCAAGAACAGTTAACATAGGTAAATATTGCAGTATTAATATTTCTGGACGGCAAGAACAGAGAGCATAGGTAAATATTGCAGTATTAATATTTCTGGACTGCAAAAACAGTGAATGTATTTTAATTTTGCAGTACTATTATTTCTGGACTGCAAGAACAGTGGACGTAGGTAAATATTGCAGTACTAATATTTCTGGCCTGCAATAATAGTGAACGTAGGTAAATATTGCAGTACTAATATTTCTGGACTGCAGGAACAGTGACCGTAGGTAAATATTGCAGTACTAATATTTCTGGACTGCAGGAACAGTCACTGTAGGTAAATATTGCAGTCCCAATATTTTTGGCCTGCAAGAACAGTGAACATAGGTATATATTGCAGTACTAATATTTCTGGACTGCAAGAACAGTGACCGTAGGTAAATATTCCAGTACTAATATTTCTGGACTGCAAGAACAGTGAACATATGTGTATATTGCAGTACTAATATTTCTGGCCTGCAAGAACAGTGAACATATTTACATTTTACAGTACAAATATTTCTGGACTGCAAGAACAGTTAACATAGGTAATTATTGCAGTACTAATATTTCTGGACTGCAAGAACAGTGAACATAGGTAAATGTTGCAGTACTAATATTTCTGGACTGTAAGAACAGTGAACGTATTTTAATTTTGCAGTACTAATATTTCTGGACTGCAAGACAAGTAAACGTAGGTAATTATTGCAGTACTAATATTTCTGGCCTGCAAGAACAGTGAACGTATTTAAATTTTTTAGTACTAATATTTCTGGACTGCAAGAACAGTTAACATAGGCAAATATTGCAGTACTAATATTTCTGGACGGCAAGAACAGCGAGCATAGGTAAATATTGCAGTACTAATATTTCTGGACTGCAAAAACAGTGAATGTATTTTAATTTTGCAGTACTATTATTTCTGGTCTGCAAGAACAGTGGACGTAGGTAAATATTGCAGTACTAATATTTCTGGCCTGCAATAATAGTGAACGTAGGTAAATATTGCAGTACTAATATTTCTGGACTGCAGGAACAGTGACCGTAGGTAAATATTGCATTACTAATATTTCTGGACTGCAGGAACAGTCACCGTAGGTAAATATTGCAGTCCCAATATTTTTGGCCTGCAAGAACAGTGAACATAGGTATATATTGCAGTACTAATGTTTCTGGACTGCAAGAACAGTGAACGTAGGTAAATATTGCAGTACTAATATTTCTGGACTGCAGGGACAGTGAACATAGGTATATATTGCAGTACTAATAATTCTGGAATGCAAGAACAGTTAACATAGGTAATTATTGCAGTACTAATATTTCTGGACTGTAAGAACAGTGAACGTATTTTAATTTTGCAGTACTAATATTTCTGGACTGCAAGACAAGTAAACGTAGGTAATTATTGCAGTACTAATATTTCTGGCCTGCAAGAACAGTGAACGTATTTAAATTTTTTAGTACTAATATTTCTGGACTGCAAGAACAGTTAACATAGGTAAATATTGCAGTACTAATATTTCTGGACGGCAAGAACAGCGAGCATAGGTAAATATTGCAGTACTAATATTTCTGGACTGCAAAAACAGTGAATGTATTTTAATTTTGCAGTACTATTATTTCTGGACTGCAAGAACAGTGAACGTAGGTAAATATTGCAGTAATAATATTTCTGGACTGCAGGAACAGTGACCGTAGGTAAATATTGCAGTACTAATATTTCTGGACTGCAGGAACAGTCACCGTAGGTAAATATTGCAGTACTAATATTTCTGGCCTGCAAGAACAGTGAACGTAGGTATATATTGCAGTACTAATGTTTCTGGACTGCAAGAACAGTGAACGTAGGTAAATATTGCAGTACTAATATTTCTGGACTGCAGGGACAGTGACCGTAGGTAAATATTGCAGTACTAATATTTCTGGACTGCAAGAACAGTCACCGTAGGTAAATATTGCAGTACTAATATTTCTGGCCTGCAAAAACAGTGAACATATTTACATTTTACAGTACTAATATTTCTGGACTGCAAGAACAGGTAACGTATGTAATTATTGCAGTACTAATATTTCTGGACTGCAAGAAAAGTGAACATATGTAAATATTGTAGTACTAATATTTCTGGACTGTAAGAACAGTGAAAGTATTTTAATTTTGCAGTACTAATATTTCTGGACTTCAAGACAAGTGAACGTAGGTAATTATTGCAGTACTAATATTTCTGGCCTGCAAGAACAGTGAACGTATTCAAATTGTTTAGTACTAATATTTCTGGACTGCAAGAACAGTTAACATAGGTAAATATTGCAGTACTAATATTGCTGGACTGCAAGAACAGTGAACGTAGGTAAATATTGCAGTACTAATATTTCTGGCTTGCAAGAACAGTGAACTTAGGTAAATATTGCAGTACTAATATTTCTGGCCTGCAAGAACAGTGAACGTAGGTAAATATTGCAGTACTAATATTTCTGGACGACAAGAACAGCGAGCATAGGTGAATATTGCAGTAATAATATTTCTGGACTGCAAGAACAGTGAACATATTTTATTTTGCATAATATTTCATGACTGCAAGAACAGTGAACATAGGTAAATATTGCAGTACTAATATTTCTGGACGGCAAGAACAGTGAGCATAGGTAAATATTGCAGTACTAATATTTCTGGACTGCAAAAACAGTGAATGTATTTTAATTTTGCAGTACTATTATTTCTGGTCTGCAAGAACAGTGGACGTAGGTAAATATTGCAGTACTAATATTTCTGGCCTGCAATAATAGTGAACGTAGGTAAATATTGCAGCACTAATATTTCTGGACTGCAGGAACAGTGACCGTAGGTAAATATTGCAGTACTAATATTTCTGGACTGCAGGAACAGTCACCGTAGGTAAATATTGCAGTCCCAATATTTTTGGCCTGCAAGAACAGTGAACATAGGTATATATTGCAGTACTAATGTTTCTGGACTGCAAGAACAGTGAACGTAGGTAAATATTGCAGTACTATTATTTCTGGACTGCAGGGACAGTGACCGTAGGTAAATATTGCAGTATTAATATTTCTGGACTGCAGGGACAGTGACCGTAGGTAAATATTTCAGTACTAATATTTCTGGACTGCAAGAACAGTGAACATAGGTGTATATTGCAGTACTAATATTTCTGGCCTGCAAGAACAGTGAACATATTTACATTTTACAGTACAAATATTTCTGGACTGCTAGAACAGTTAACATAGGTAATTATTGCAGTACTAATATTTCTGGACTGTAAGAACAGTGAACGTATTTTAATTTTGCAGTACTAATATTTCTGGACTGCAAGACAAGTAAACGTAGGTAATTATTGCAGTACTAATATTTCTGGCCTGCAAGAACAGTGAACGTATTTACATTTTTTAGTACTAATATTTCTGGACTGCAAGAACAGTTAACATAGGTAAATATTGCAGTACTAATATTTCTGGACGGCAAGAACAGCGAGCATAGGTAAATATTGCAGTACTAATATTTCTGGACTGCAAAAACAGTGAATGTATTTTAATTTTGCAGTACTATTATTTCTGGACTGCAAGAACAGTGAACGTAGGTAAATATTGCAGTACTAATATTTCTGGACTGCAGGAACAGTCACCGTAGGTAAATATTGCAGTACTAATATTTCTAGACTGCAAAAACAGTGAATGTATTTTAATTTTGCAGTACTATTATTTCTGGACTGCAAGAACAGTGAACGTAGGTAAATATTGCAGTACTAATATTTCTGGCCTGCAAGAACAGTGAACGTAAGTAAATATTGCAGTATTAATATTTCTGGACTGCAAGAACAGTGAACGGACGTAAATATTGCAGTACTAATATTTCTGGACTGCAAGAACAGTGCACTTGGGTAAATATTGCAGTACTAATATTTCTGGACTGTAAGAACAGTGAACATATTTTAATTTTGCAGTACTAATATTTTTGGACTGCAAGACAAGTGAACGTAGGTAATTATTGCAGTAATAATATTTCTGGCCTGCAAGAACAGTGAACGTATTTAAATTTTTTAGTACTAATATTTCTGGACTGCAGGAACAGCGAGCATAGGTGAATATTGCAGTAATAATATTTCTGGACTGCAAGAACAGTGAACATATTTTATTTTGCATAATATTTCATGACTGCAAGAACAGTGAACATAGGTAAATATTGCAGTACTAATATTTCTGGACTGCAAAAACAGTGAATGTATTTTAATTTTGCAGTACTATTATTTCTGGACTGCAAGAACAGTTAACATAGGTAATTATTGCAGTACTAATATTTCTGGACTGCAAGAACAGTGAACATAGGTAAATATTGCAGTACTAATATTTCTGGACTGTAAGAACAGTGAACGTATTTTAATTTTGCAGTACTAATATTTCTGGACTGCAAGACAAGTGAACGTAGGTAATTATTGCAGTACTAATATTTCTGGACGGCAAGAACAGCGAGCATAGGTAAATATTGCAGTACTAATATTTCTGGATTGCAAAAACAGTGAATGTATTTTAATTTTGCAGTACTATTATTTCTGGACTGCAAGAACAGTGAACGTAGGTAAATATTGCAGTACTAATATTTCTGGCCTGCAAGAATAGTGAACGTAGGTAAATATTGCAGTACTAATATTTCTGGACTGCAAGAACAGTGAACATATTTTATTTTGCATAATATTTCATGACTGTAAGAACAGTGAACATAGGTAAATATTGCAGTACTAATATTTCTGGACTGCAAAAACAGTGAATGTATTTTAATTTTGCAGTACTATTATTTCTGGACTGCAAGAACAGTGAACGTAAATAAATATTGCAGTACTAATATTTCTGGCCTGCAAGAACAGTGAACGTAGGTGAATAAGTACTAATATTTCTGGACTGCAAAAACAGTAAACGTAGGTATATATTGCAGTACTAATATTTCTGGCCTGCAAGAACAGTGAACGTATTTAAATTTTGCATAATATTTCTGGACTGCAAGAACAGTGAACGTAGGTAAATATTGCAGTACTAATATTTCTTGCCTTCAAAAACAGTGAACATATTTACATTTTACAGTACTAATATTTCTGGACTGCAAGAACAGGTAACGTATGTAATTATTGCAGTACTAATATTTCTGGACTGCAAGAAAAGTGAACATATGTAAATATTGTAGTACTAATATTTCTGGACTGTAAGAACAGTGAAAGTATTTTAATTTTGCAGTACTAATATTTCTGGACTACAAGAACAGTGAACATATTTTATTTTGCATAATATTTCATGACTGTAAGAACAGTGAACATAGGTAAATATTGCAGTACTAATATTTCTGGACTGCAAAAACAGTGAATGTATTTTAATTTTGCAGTACTATTATTTCTGGACTGCAAGAACAGTGAACCTAAATAAATATTGCAGTACTAATATTTCTGACCTGCAAGAACAGTGAACGTAGGTGAATAAGTACTAATATTTCTGGACTGCAAAAACAGTAAACGTAGGTATATATTGCAGTACTAATATTTCTGGCCTGCAAGAACAGTGAACGTATTTAAATTTTGCATAATATTTCTGGACTGCAAGAACAGTGAACGTAGGTAAATATTGCAGTACTAATATTTCTGGACTGCAAGAACAGTTAACATAGGTAAATATTGCAGTACTAATATTTCTGGACGGCAAGAACAGCGAGCATAGGTAAATATTGCAGTACTAATATTTCTGGACTGCAAAAACAGTGAATGTATTTTAATTTTGCAGTACTATTATTTCTGGACTGCAAGAACAGTGAACGTAGGTAAATATTGCAGTAATAATATTTCTGGACTGCAGGAACAGTGACCGTAGGTAAATATTGCAGTACTAATATTTCTGGACTGCAGGAACAGTCACCGTAGGTAAATATTGCAGTACTAATATTTCTGGCCTGCAAGAACAGTGAACGTAGGTATATATTGCAGTACTAATGTTTCTGGACTGCAAGAACAGTGAACGTAGGTAAATATTGCAGTACTAATATTTCTGGACTGCAGGGACAGTGACCGTAGGTAAATATTGCAGTACTAATATTTCTGGACTGCAAGAACAGTCACCGTAGGTAAATATTGCAGTACTAATATTTCTGGCCTGCAAAAACAGTGAACATATTTACATTTTACAGTACTAATATTTCTGGACTGCAAGAACAGGTAACGTATGTAATTATTGCAGTACTAATATTTCTGGACTGTAAGAACAGTGAAAGTATTTTAATTTTGCAGTACTAATATTTCTGGACTTCAAGACAAGTGAACGTAGGTAATTATTGCAGTACTAATATTTCTGGCCTGCAAGAACAGTGAACGTATTCAAATTGTTTAGTACTAATATTTCTGGACTGCAAGAACAGTTAACATAGGTAAATATTGCAGTACTAATATTGCTGGACTGCAAGAACAGTGAACGTAGGTAAATATTGCAGTACTAATATTTCTGGCTTGCAAGAACAGTGAACTTAGGTAAATATTGCAGTACTAATATTTCTGGCCTGCAAGAACAGTGAACGTAGGTAAATATTGCAGTACTAATATTTCTGGACGACAAGAACAGCGAGCATAGGTGAATATTGCAGTAATAATATTTCTGGACTGCAAGAACAGTGAACATATTTTATTTTGCATAATATTTCATGACTGCAAGAACAGTGAACATAGGTAAATATTGCAGTACTAATATTTCTGGACGGCAAGAACAGTGAGCATAGGTAAATATTGCAGTACTAATATTTCTGGACTGCAAAAACAGTGAATGTATTTTAATTTTGCAGTACTATTATTTCTGGTCTGCAAGAACAGTGGACGTAGGTAAATATTGCAGTACTAATATTTCTGGCCTGCAATAATAGTGAACGTAGGTAAATATTGCAGTACTAATATTTCTGGACTGCAGGAACAGTGACCGTAGGTAAATATTGCAGCACTAATATTTCTGGACTGCAGGAACAGTCACCGTAGGTAAATATTGCAGTCCCAATATTTTTGGCCTGCAAGAACAGTGAACATAGGTATATATTGCAGTACTAATGTTTCTGGACTGCAAGAACAGTGAACGTAGGTAAATATTGCAGTACTAATATTTCTGGACTGCAGGGACAGTGACCGTAGGTAAATATTGCAGTACTAATATTTCTGGACTGCAGGGACAGTGACCGTAGGTAAATATTTCAGTACTAATATTTCTGGACTGCAAGAACAGTGAACATAGGTGTATATTGCAGTACTAATATTTCTGGCCTGCAAGAACAGTGAACATATTTACATTTTACAGTACAAATATTTCTGGACTGCAAGAACAGTTAACATAGGTAATTATTGCAGTACTAATATTTCTGGACTGCAAGAAAAGTGAACATATGTAAATATTGTAGTACTAATATTTCTGGACTGTAAGAACAGTGAAAGTATTTTAATTTTGCAGTACTAATATTTCTGGACTTCAAGACAAGTGAACGTAGGTAATTATTGCAGTACTAATATTTCTGGACTGCAAGAACAGTTAACATAGGTAAATATTGCAGTACTAATATTGCTGGACTGCAAGAACAGTGAACGTAGTTAAATATTGCAGTACTAATATTTCTGGACGACAAGAACAGCGAGCATAGGTGAATATTGCAGGAATAATATTTCTGGACTGCAAGAACAGTGAACATATTTTATTTTGCATAATATTTCATGACTGCAAGAACAGTGAACATAGGTAAATATTGCAGTACTAATATTTCTGGACGGCAAGAACAGTGAGCATAGGTAAATATTGCAGTACTAATATTTCTGGACTGCAAAAACAGTGAATGTATTTTAATTTTGCAGTACTATTATTTCTGGTCTGCAAGAACAGTGGACGTAGGTAAATATTGCAGTACTAATATTTCTGGCCTGCAATAATAGTGAACGTAGGTAAATATTGCAGCACTAATATTTCTGGACTGCAGGAACAGTGACCGTAGGTAAATATTGCAGTACTAATATTTCTGGACTGCAGGAACAGTCACCGTAGGTAAATATTGCAGTCCCAATATTTTTGGCCTGCAAGAACAGTGAACATAGGTATATATTGCAGTACTAATGTTTCTGGACTGCAAGAACAGTGAACGTAGGTAAATATTGCAGTACTATTATTTCTGGACTGCAGGGACAGTGACCGTAGGTAAATATTGCACTATTAATATTTCTGGACTGCAGGGACAGTGACCGTAGGTAAATATTTCAGTACTAATATTTCTGGACTGCAAGAACAGTGAACATAGGTGTATATTGCAGTACTAATATTTCTGGCCTGCAAGAACAGTGAACATATTTACATTTTACAGTACAAATATTTCTGGACTGCTAGAACAGCTAACATAGGTAATTATTGCAGTACTAATATTTCTGGACTGTAAGAACAGTGAACGTATTTTAATTTTGCAGTACTAATATTTCTGGACTGCAAGACAAGTAAACGTAGGTAATTATTGCAGTACTAATATTTCTGGCCTGCAAGAACAGTGAACGTATTTACATTTTTTAGTACTAATATTTCTGGACTGCAAGAACAGTTAACATAGGTAAATATTGCAGTACTAATATTTCTGGACGGCAAGAACAGCGAGCATAGGTAAATATTGCAGTACTAATATTTCTGGACTGCAGGAACAGTCACCGTAGGTAAATATTGCAGTATTAATATTTCTAGACTGCAAAAACAGTGAATGTATTTTAATTTTGCAGTACTATTATTTCTGGACTGCAAGAACAGTGAACGTAGGTAAATATTGCAGTACTAATATTTCTGGCCTGCAAGAACAGTGAACGTAAGTAAATATTGCAGTATTAATATTTCTGGACTGCAAGAACAGTGAACGGACGTAAATATTGCAGTACTAATATTTCTGGACTGCAAGAACAGTGCACTTGGGTAAATATTGCAGTACTAATATTTCTGGACTGTAAGAACAGTGAACATATTTTAATTTTGCAGTACTAATATTTTTGGACTGCAAGACAAGTGAACGTAGGTAATTATTGCAGTAATAATATTTCTGGCCTGCAAGAACAGTGAACGTATTTAAATTTTTTAGTACTAATATTTCTGGACTGCAAGAACAGCGAGCATAGGTGAATATTGCAGTAATAATATTTCTGGACTGCAAGAACAGTGAACATATTTTATTTTGCATAATATTTCATGACTGCAAGAACAGTGAACATAGGTAAATATTGCAGTACTAATATTTCTGGACTGCAAAAACAGTGAATGTATTTTAATTTTGCAGTACTATTATTTCTGGACTGCAAGAACAGTTAACATAGGTAATTATTGCAGTACTAATATTTCTGGACTGCAAGAACAGTGAACATAGGTAAATATTGCAGTACTAATATTTCTGGACTGTAAGAACAGTGAACGTATTTTAATTTTGCAGTACTAATATTTCTGGACTGCAAGACAAGTGAACGTAGGTAATTATTGCAGTACTAATATTTCTGGACGGCAAGAACAGCGAGCATAGGTAAATATTGCAGTACTAATATTTCTGGATTGCAAAAACAGTGAATGTATTTTAATTTTGCAGTACTATTATTTCTGGACTGCAAGAACAGTGAACGTAGGTAAATATTGCAGTACTAATATTTCTGGCCTGCAAGAATAGTGAACGTAGGTAAATATTGCAGTACTAATATTTCTGGACTGCAAGAACAGTGAACATATTTTATTTTGCATAATATTTCATGACTGTAAGAACAGTGAACATAGGTAAATATTGCAGTACTAATATTTCTGGACTGCAAAAACAGTGAATGTATTTTAATTTTGCAGTACTATTATTTCTGGACTGCAAGAACAGTGAACGTAAATAAATATTGCAGTACTAATATTTCTGGCCTGCAAGAACAGTGAACGTAGGTGAATAAGTACTAATATTTCTGGACTGCAAAAACAGTAAACGTAGGTATATATTGCAGTACTAATATTTCTGGCCTGCAAGAACAGTGAACGTATTTAAATTTTGCATAATATTTCTGGACTGCAAGAACAGTGAACGTAGGTAAATATTGCAGTACTAATATTTCTTGCCTTCAAAAACAGTGAACATATTTACATTTTACAGTACTAATATTTCTGGACTGCAAGAACAGGTAACGTATGTAATTATTGCAGTACTAATATTTCTGGACTGCAAGAAAAGTGAACATATGTAAATATTGTAGTACTAATATTTCTGGACTGTAAGAACAGTGAAAGTATTTTAATTTTGCAGTACTAATATTTCTGGACTGCAAGAACAGTGAACATATTTTATTTTGCATAATATTTCATGACTGTAAGAACAGTGAACATAGGTAAATATTGCAGTACTAATATTTCTGGACTGAAAAAACAGTGAATGTATTTTAATTTTGCAGTACTATTATTTCTGGACTGCAAGAACAGTGAACGTAAATAAATATTGCAGTACTAATATTTCTGGCCTGCAAGAACAGTGAACGTAGGTGAATAAGTACTAATATTTCTGGACTGCAAAAACAGTAAACGTAGGTATATATTGCAGTACTAATATTTCTGGCCTGCAAGAACAGTGAACGTATTTAAATTTTGCATAATATTTCTGGACTGCATGAACAGTGAACGTAGGTAAATATTGCAGTACTAATATTTCTGGACTGCAAGAACAGTTAACATAGGTAAATATTGCAGTACTAATATTTCTGGACGGCAAGAACAGCGAGCATAGGTAAATATTGCAGTACTAATATTTCTGGACTGCAAAAACAGTGAATGTATTTTAATTTTGCAGTACTATTATTTCTGGACTGCAAGAACAGTGAACGTAGGTAAATATTGCAGTAATAATATTTCTGGACTGCAGGAACAGTGACCGTAGGTAAATATTGCAGTACTAATATTTCTGGCCTGCAAGAACAGTGAACGTAGGTATATATTGCAGTACTAATGTTTCTGGACTGCAAGAACAGTGAACGTAGGTAAATATTGCAGTACTAATATTTCTGGACTGCAGGGACAGTGACCGTAGGTAAATATTGCAGTACTAATATTTCTGGACTGCAAGAACAGTCACCGTAGGTAAATATTGCAGTACTAATATTTCTGGCCTGCAAAAACAGTGAACATATTTACATTTTACAGTACTAATATTTCTGGACTGCAAGAACAGGTAACGTATGTAATTATTGCAGTACTAATATTTCTGGACTGCAAGAAAAGTGAACATATGTAAATATTGTAGTACTAATATTTCTGGACTGTAAGAACAGTGAAAGTATTTTAATTTTGCAGTACTAATATTTCTGGACTGCAAGAACAGTGAACATATTTTATTTTGCATAATATTTCATGACTGTAAGAACAGTGAACATAGGTAAATATTGCAGTACTAATATTTCTGGACTGAAAAAACAGTGAATGTATTTTAATTTTGCAGTACTATTATTTCTGGACTGCAAGAACAGTGAACGTAAATAAATATTGCAGTACTAATATTTCTGGCCTGCAAGAACAGTGAACGTAGGTGAATAAGTACTAATATTTCTGGACTGCAAAAACAGTAAACGTAGGTATATATTGCAGTACTAATATTTCTGGCCTGCAAGAACAGTGAACGTATTTAAATTTTGCATAATATTTCTGGACTGCATGAACAGTGAACGTAGGTAAATATTGCAGTACTAATATTTCTGGACTGCAAGAACAGTTAACATAGGTAAATATTGCAGTACTAATATTTCTGGACGGCAAGAACAGCGAGCATAGGTAAATATTGCAGTACTAATATTTCTGGACTGCAAAAACAGTGAATGTATTTTAATTTTGCAGTACTATTATTTCTGGACTGCAAGAACAGTGAACGTAGGTAAATATTGCAGTAATAATATTTCTGGACTGCAGGAACAGTGACCGTAGGTAAATATTGCAGTACTAATATTTCTGGCCTGCAAGAACAGTGAACGTAGGTATATATTGCAGTACTAATGTTTCTGGACTGCAAGAACAGTGAACGTAGGTAAATATTGCAGTACTAATATTTCTGGACTGCAGGGACAGTGACCGTAGGTAAATATTGCAGTACTAATATTTCTGGACTGCAAGAACAGTCACCGTAGGTAAATATTGCAGTACTAATATTTCTGGCCTGCAAAAACAGTGAACATATTTACATTTTACAGTACTAATATTTCTGGACTGCAAGAACAGGTAACGTATGTAATTATTGCAGTACTAATATTTCTGGACTGCAAGAAAAGTGAACATATGTAAATATTGTAGTACTAATATTTCTGGACTGTAAGAACAGTGAAAGTATTTTAATTTTGCAGTACTAATATTTCTGGACTTCAAGACAAGTGAACGTAGGTAATTATTGCAGTACTAATATTTCTGGCCTGCAAGAACAGTGAACGTATTCAAATTGTTTAGTACTAATATTTCTGGACTGCAAGAACAGTTAACATAGGTAAATATTGCAGTACTAATATTGCTGGACTGCAAGAACAGTGAACGTAGGTAAATATTGCAGTACTAATATTTCTGGCTTGCAAGAACAGTGAACTTAGGTAAATATTGCAGTACTAATATTTCTGGCCTGCAAGAACAGTGAACGTAGGTAAATATTGCAGTACTAATATTTCTGGACGACAAGAACAGCGAGCATAGGTGAATATTGCAGTAATAATATTTCTGGACTGCAAGAACAGTGAACATATTTTATTTTGCATAATATTTCATGACTGCAAGAACAGTGAACATAGGTAAATATTGCAGTACTAATATTTCTGGACGGCAAGAACAGTGAGCATAGGTAAATATTGCAGTACTAATATTTCTGGACTGCAAAAACAGTGAATGTATTTTAATTTTGCAGTACTATTATTTCTGGTCTGCAAGAACAGTGGACGTAGGTAAATATTGCAGTACTAATATTTCTGGCCTGCAATAATAGTGAACGTAGGTAAATATTGCAGTACTAATATTTCTGGACTGCAGGAACAGTGACCGTAGGTAAATATTGCAGCACTAATATTTCTGGACTGCAGGAACAGTCACCGTAGGTAAATATTGCAGTCCCAATATTTTTGGCCTGCAAGAACAGTGAACATAGGTATATATTGCAGTACTAATGTTTCTGGACTGCAAGAACAGTGAACGTAGGTAAATATTGCAGTACTAATATTTCTGGACTGCAGGGACAGTGACCGTAGGTAAATATTGCAGTACTAATATTTCTGGACTGCAGGGACAGTGAACATAGGTGTATATTGCAGTACTAATATTTCTGGCCTGCAAGAACAGTGAACATATTTACATTTTACAGTACAAATATTTCTGGACTGCTAGAACAGTTAACATAGGTAATTATTGCAGTACTAATATTTCTGGACTGTAAGAACAGTGAACGTATTTTAATTTTGCAGTACTAATATTTCTGGACTGCAAGACAAGTAAACGTAGGTAATTATTGCAGTACTAATATTTCTGGCCTGCAAGAACAGTGAACGTATTTACATTTTTTAGTACTAATATTTTTGGACTGCAAGAACAGTTAACATAGGTAAATATTGCAGTACTAATATTTCTGGACGGCAAGAACAGCGAGCATAGGTAAATATTGCAGTACTAATATTTCTGGACTGCAAAAACAGTGAATGTATTTTAATTTTGCAGTACTATTATTTCTGGACTGCAAGAACAGTGAACGTAGGTAAATATTGCAGTACTAATATTTCTGGACTGCAGGAACAGTCACCGTAGGTAAATATTGCAGTACTAATATTTCTGGACTGCAAAAACAGTGAATGTATTTTAATTTTGCAGTACTATTATTTCTGGACTGCAAGAACAGTGAACGTAGGTAAATATTGCAGTACTAATATTTCTGGCCTGCAAGAACAGTGAACGTAAGTAAATATTGCAGTATTAATATTTCTGGACTGCAAGAACAGTGAACGGACGTAAATATTGCAGTACTAATATTTCTGGACTGCAAGAACAGTGCACGTAGGTAAATATTGCAGTACTAATATTTCTGGACTGTAAGAACAGTGAACATATTTTAATTTTGCAGTACTAATATTTTTGGACTGCAAGACAAGTGAACGTA
This sequence comes from Mixophyes fleayi, assembly GCF_038048845.1. Lineage (NCBI taxonomy): Eukaryota > Metazoa > Chordata > Amphibia > Anura > Limnodynastidae > Mixophyes > Mixophyes fleayi. The sequence goes on along the minus strand of NW_027446556.1, from coordinate 22,849 downwards.
GGTAATTATTGCAGTACTAATATTTCTGGCCTGCAAGAACAGTGAACGTATTTAAATTTTTTAGTACTAATATTTCTGGACTGCAAGAACAGCGAGCATAGGTGAATATTGCAGTAATAATATTTCTGGACTGCAAGAACAGTGAACATATTTTATTTTGCATAATATTTCATGACTGCAAGAACAGTTAACATAGGTAATTATTGCAGTACTAATATTTCTGGACTGCAAGAACAGTGAACATAGGTAAATATTGCAGTACTAATATTTCTGGACTGTAAGAACAGTGAACATATTTTAATTTTGCAGTACTAATATTTCTGGACTGCAAGACAAGTGAACGTAGGTAATTATTGCAGTACTAATATTTCTGGACGGCAAGAACAGCTAGCATAGGTAAATATTGCAGTACTAATATTTCTGGATTGCAAAAACAGTGAATGTATTTTAATTTTGCAGTACTATTATTTCTGGACTGCAAGAACAGTGAACGTAGGTAAATATTGCAGTACTAATATTTCTGGCCTGCAAGAATAGTGAACGTAGGTAAATATTGCAGTACTAATATTTCTGTACTGCAGGAACAGTGACCGTAGGTAAATATTGCAGTACTAATATTTCTGGACTGCAGGAACAGTCACCTTAGGTAAATATTGCAGTACCAATATTTTTGGCCTGCAAGAACAGTGAACATAGGTATATATTGCAGTACTAATGTTTCTGGACTGCAAGAACAGTGAACGTAGGTAAATATTGCAGTACTAATATTTCTTGACTGCAGGGACAGTGACCGTAGGTAAATATTGCAGTACTAATATTTCTTGACTGCAGGAACAGTCACCGTAGGTAAATATTGCAGTACCAATATTTCTGGCCTGCAAGAGCAGTGAACATAGGTATATATTGCAGTACTAATATTTCTGGACTGCAACAACTGTGACCGTAGGTAAATATTGCAGTACTAATATTTCTGGACTGCAAGAACAGTCACCGTAGGTAAATATTGCAGTACTAATATTTCTTGCCTTCAAAAACAGTGAACATATTTACATTTTACAGTACTAATATTTCTGGACTGCAAGAACAGGTAACGTATGTAATTATTGCAGTACTAATATTTCTGGACTGCAAGAAAAGTGAACATATGTAAATATTGTAGTACTAATATTTCTGGACTGTAAGAACAGTGAAAGTATTTTAATTTTGCAGTACTAATATTTCTGGACTGCAAGAACAGTGAACATATTTTATTTTGCATAATATTTCATGACTGTAAGAACAGTGAACATAGGTAAATATTGCAGTACTAATATTTCTGGACTGCAAAAACAGTGAATGTATTTTAATTTTGCAGTACTATTATTTCTGGACTGCAAGAACAGTGAACGTAAATAAATATTGCAGTACTAATATTTCTGGACTGCAAAAACAGTAAACGTAGGTATATATTGCAGTACTAATATTTCTGGCCTGCAAGAACAGTGAACGTATTTAAATTTTGCATAATATTTCTGGACTGCAAGAACAGTGAACGTAGGTAAATATTGCAGTACTAATATTTCTGGCCTGCAAGAACAGTGGACGTATTTTAAATGTTGAACATTGTTGAAACCATCATGGCGCTTTATACAGAGGCGGGTTTGGAAACATCATTTCTGGCCGTTTGGACGGCGGGTTTAGCCTTAGTAAATCCAGTGATGGCTAAACTGCCGCCAAACCCGCCGAAAGTCGGCGGGTTTACAAACATGCCTGTTAGTAAATCTAGCCCTAAGTCTATATATCTTCTGTATACCCTTATCTGTGAGAAGAAAAACAAGATAGTTATCTTAAAACAGCAAACAGAACAAAAATTTCCATTCTTTACCATCGGCTAGCGATTAGGAGAGCAAACATTTGACAACATAAAACAAAACAAGCAAAAATAACAACAATTACCTTTTAAAATCAGTTTATTTCTTCTAAAAGTACACATTACTACTTACCACAGATTATTACTTGCCTTGCCTGGTCCTAATTTCCTAGCCTTGGCTCTAATATTTTCTTTACAATCTTTCCTCAAATGTCCCTTCTTAAGACAGTTAAAACACTTCAAAGATTTCTGTTTCTTGCGTCCATTTATAGTGGTTTTTATAATTCTGAGGTTGTGGATGTAGTTTTTCTAACGCCTGGATACGCAACATCATTAACCTATCACTCTGTGCTTTTTCCTTTTTACATATATTATCATGTTCTATAGCATGCTCTCTAATATCATTTACCGTGAGACCTCTCCAATTAGGAAAAGAGGTTTTTATCCAGGTCCTTAGATCCTCCCGGAGGCCGTCCATTAGTACTGCAACAGCTACCTTTCTGTAAAGTGGATTCACCCTTATATCCAATATTCCTGTGTACTTAATCATGGCCGCTAGAGCCCTTGAAAAATAATCAGTTGTATTCTCATTACCTTTTTGTTTGATGGCATATATTTTGCCCCATTCCATAGTCACTGGAAAATATATGGCCAACTCTGTGATTATACGTCCAATATTATCCTGATTGTCATCCTCAGTTAAGGGTTTATCCTTCTCCAACCTACAACCCTTAATGAACTTTTGTACATCAGTATCGAGAGGAAGACAAGCTCTAAACAACACTCGCCAATCTTTATTAGTAGGCTCATGTGCATTACCTAAATGTCTAATAAATTTCTGACACTTGGCCAAATCTTTTCTAGGATCAGGGAAATCAGACATAATTGTAAATAGTTCCGTCTTAGCCCATGGAAAATACATGGCTACCTGTTTCATGGGAACTACACCATCTCTGTCCGCTTTCCCATTGGGAACTGCTGTTGTGCGGACAGGATATAAGCCTACCAAATCACTATGTTCTGAACTAGTTGCTGGAATCGCTGTTGCAGTACAATGAATGTCTCCCCCTTTGATAACCTTTACATTATTCTCACCAATTTCAGCTACTGCCCCTGCTGGTGGAACCATTCCCTTTCCTTGTCCGTGTATGTTACTGGCATGGGCAATGGCTGAAATGACTGTGGGTACATTTTCTTCCTTTAAAACATTACTTAAGACATTATACAAGTTACTAGTTACAGTTTTCACATTTTTGGTACTATCCGCCCCGACCGAATTTGTCGGGGGCGTGTTTGCGCTCAGTTTGCCACGCTTTGCAACGCACACTTCCGTAATACTTGTTTCCGGTACGCTTACTTCCGCTGACCACGCGCTCCCGTGTCACGTGTACCCTTCTTGTTGCCACAAATTTAAACAGTCATCATGTTCAATTCTCGTTTTTGTTGATTTAATCAACCACACTTTATCTCTAACATTATTTAACACCTCTGAGTCAAGACTACCTATGTTTGGGAAAGGTTTCACACACTCCCGGGTCATCTTGACCCATTTGTCGCAGTATGCCGTTGCATACGCACCGTATTTATTATAGATAACATACTTTGCAGAACCAACCGGCCATTCATTAGGCAGCACAACATGAACTATCTCTAGCGTTTGCTTCGCATCCATTATGAAAACAACCTATTTCTCAACGCTACACAAAAAATACTTTTACCTGTTCTCCTTTCAAACAGAGCTTACTAGAGATTTTTTTTTATTCGTGGACGTTTTCAACAGGCATGTCCCCTTAAAGATATCAATGCCCTTCCTAGTTTGAGTACTTTACCACTGTTAGCAACCGATATCAATCAAGAATATCAGTGGTTGCAGCGTATTTCCTCCCACATCTCCCAAGTCGCAATCACGGCTGCACTAAATCAACCATGCGGTCCGACCGCACCGCTTACGGATACTAACTATCTGTAAGCTTTGCGATTAATATTTGGGAATGCCGCGAAAACCTGCTATTTTCGTTTTGAGTATGCTATGCATGCTCTGTGGTGTGTCTTTATCACCTGCTTTTTGTTAGAACAGAACACCACTCACACAAAGGTTTCTTTATATCCTGCTCAGCCCTAGAACAGAACCTTTGTTGTCAGGTCACCTTTTTTACCATGCCCCGTCAGACACACCTGAACAAAAGCGCTATCAATTTTAAATAGTTCCACACTGCCCTCCCAATACTTAATCAAGGCCCTGCCATGCGGTCAAACCGCACTGCTCAGAGATACTAGTTATCTGTGAACATTGTGATTGGCGGTGCAAAATTTTTGGGAGGTGTGGTCATGCATTTGGGGGCGTGGCAAACGTGCCATTGGGGCGTGGCTAACATAAAAACCACTAGGCTCTCAATTCGCCGGAGCGTCACATATGTTCAAGCACTCCTGACTTTCAGGACATCTACCACCACAGTGTAGTATACAAACAATGCAGTGTGTACACAAACAGTTCAGTCTTGGCCTACACCTTACATTGGGCACAACATTCACCAAAAATTTGTATTGTCCCTACTAGAATCACAACATTTCACACACACTGTGCTGCTCTCTCCTACCTGTTCTTCTCACTTTCTCCACCTGTGGCTGCTGGTTTCTTTAGTTGTGGCTTGTCCGGATCCAGGAATGTTGAAGGACCTATTTTGAAAAAAAAATGGCTACATTTAGAAAATTACAGCCAGTCCCGGCCTTAAATCAATAGCACTCACGATTAATAATTAGGCCTTCCTCCAGCCCCAACATTAAAATAATAGTATTCACATTTAATAAATAAACCTATTTCACTTCCTGCAAACAGCCCCAGCAATACCTATTTCCCGCAACCATCACTGCCATTAAATAATTCATAGTCACATTTAATAAATAGACCTCATTCTCCCTAAACTCACCCCAAGATTCAATAGCCCCCAAACCACCCCATCTTAAATTAATAGTCCCTACTATTAAATTGCCTCACCATCACCCTACAAACAAAATAATGCCCATTAATTAGCCGCCACCTACCTCACACACACTACATTGCAACAAGCCCCCTGTGCCATCACACACATTACTGTGCCCCTTCATCACAACTACACTGTACCCCCTTATGCTCACACTGCGACCTCCATGCTGCTTTTCCCCCTTCTTTTTTACTTTGTGCCTCTCTCCCACTTTTTTTATTCCTCTGTTCCTCTCTCCCACTTTTTTTCCTCCTCTGTTCCTCTCTCCCACTTTTTTTTCCTCCTCTGTTCCTCTCTCCCACTTTTTTTCCCTCCTCTGTTCCTCTCTCCCCAATTTTTTTTTATTCCTCTGTGGCTCTCTCCTTTTTTGTCTTCCTCTGTTCCTCTCTCCCACTTTTTTTCCCTCCTCTGTTCCTCTCTCCCCAATTTTTTTTTTATTCCCCTGTGGCTCTCTCCTTTTTTTCCTCCTCTGTTCCTCTCTCCCACTTTTTTTTTTATTACTCTGTGGCTCTCTCCTTTTTTTCCTCCTCTGTTCCTCTCTCCCACTTTTTTTTTATTCCCCTGTGGCTCTCTCCTTTTTTTCCTCCTCTGTTCCTCTGTCCCCTTTCTTTATAGTACTGTCCCTCCCTGTTTTCCTCCCCTAGCCTCTCCGTTTCTTTACTTACCTTTTGTCAACTTCTTTCTTTTCTTTTCTGCTCTTCTGTCTTCTTTCTTCATGCTGGCTGTGGCGCTCCTCACTGACTGACAGGCGTGACTTGATGACGTCACGCCCGGCAGTCAGTGTGAATGGAGGAGAGGAGGGACACGGCGCCGCGCGATCACGTGAGTATTTTTTTTTATTATTATTTATTTTTTCTTACAGCTCCCAAGAAACCCAAGACCCCCCCCCCCCCCCCCGCGCGAAGAAAAAAAAAAAAGTTAAAAAAAAAATACCGCAAGAGAGAAAAATAAAATAAGAAAATAAATAAATTTTATTAGCAGCGAGGGCCCGGCCCGGGCCCCCTGGCATGGCCGGGCCCGGGTAAACTGTACCCGCTCCCCCCCCTCTCGGCGGCCCTGCGTGTAAAAACCTATAGTTGCCTATAGTTACCAGTATATTTTTGCCTTTATGTATTCATTCACATACACACACATAACCTTTGTTTTCTGTACAGAAAATAAATTTCCCAAACAATGGCACTATCTTTTCAGAGATTTTACCAAGTGATTACACTATGCATAGCTAACAGACTATGATCATGACTGTTTACACACGTGGCAACAATACCGGAAGTTCATACACGCTAAACAGGAAGCACACATACACTAGGCAATGCAGTACCCTTTAAAACGCAAAACGACAATAAAAATAAACATTTTTCTTTCTTGTCCCTAGATTCAAATTAGCGTTCCTTCAGTCTATGCAACAACAGACATTCGGTTTCGCAATACAAAGTGAACCACAGGTCTTAAACACATTGCGTTCTTTCCTGTTATGTGACGCGTCTGTCAATCCACCCTTTGTTGAGGAACCGAATACCGTAAGCGTTGCATACCTGCCGATAACGTAACTCCTAAACTCACGAGCCCCCAATTATTAAAGTAATTCTATTGTTTTAAAATAAGCATTGGCCAATCAATTGTATGTGTTTCCAAAGCACAAGGTGGTTTATTTTAGCAGATGTAAATAGTCAACAATTCAATACATGATTATATTATGATAAAGTACAGTACAGCACAGCCAATACCAAAAGATAAGTACATACCAATGCTATCGCATGCGCTCGCTGCGCACCCACGGGACCTGGTGGACAGTATATCTGTTAGAATACTGTGTCAGAGTTGACTGAGAGCCAAAGGGTGTGCAGCTATGATTATATACAGTACAGTGTTACACTTGAACAATAGAGATGACGTAGATTGTTTCTATAGGTCCAGACGTTGTGTGGGTCCAGGGTAAACAGATCATAGGCTGATTCAATCTAATGAATCCAAAGGTGGGGGTCGTCTATCCAGGGGGGTCTGCTCCTTTCATAGCCAGCATCATACAAAGGTGTATTCCCTAATATCAATAACTAAAGTATGCAAAGTGTGATCTCTTCGCCGACTGCACCGGACAGCTGCTGATGAATAGGGTTTCAGTATGATACCAGACATGCCACCTTTCCCACAACCTGAACCTTGAGTATCACTGAAGTGTACATATTATATATATATATATATATATATATATATATATATATATATATATATATATATATATATATATATATATATATATATATATAAATGCTAGGTGGCGTCTGTGTGTAAAAAAAAAAAAAAAAGTTGCGGCGCCACCTGCTGGGCAGAGTTATACACTGACCTACTAAATTCTTAGTGTGTGTGGGGGAAAAAAAATCAAAAAGGGCTGAAATTTGGTATAAATAACTAAATGTTGTAATGCGAGTGTGTGCGTGCGTATGTTACAGTGCGATCGCATCACGCCACGTGTTACGTGGCGTACTCTTCGCAATTGCACGGCAAACCAATATTAAACCAATACTTTCGTTCATCCAATTATACGACTTTGACTATATGTGTGTGTGTGTGTGTGTGTGAGGACACCTAGCACACCAGTAAGAGACCTTATTGAGATTATATATTTGTACATGGGTTTACAGTTCATGTTATATACACTTGGATAGTGGAACAAATAGAGCACATATAGAACGTTTATTACTGATTCTCTATGAAGTGATCATTGTATCTAAGTGTGCTTATGTTGTACTTTTACACAACACCATATGTTTAAATATGCACAAACACAAAAGGCATCACAGTTGGTGGAACTATCAGCACATTTTCGAAGGACGGTGGTGAGTGTGAACACACTTCCAAATTTGCACGACATTGTTAAATTATTGTTGGTGAGTTTTAGGAAGTTTATAAAACAAAATCTACCGATACAAAGTGCTTTGCTACAATATATGATTGTGCGAGTGCAGATGTTGTTGCAATACTTTATCTGAAGGTCAGAAATTGCAGTCATGTAAGATTTATTATTAAAATCTAGTGATTATCATTATAAATAAGTATGAGTCATCAAGCTATAGGAAGCTTGTATTGCCTGTTGTTCTCCGATTCCCTGTACTTTCAAGTGTCAATCTAGCATCTCTCTCATCTATAAAAGTTATGTGGAACAATAGCATCACCGTGTGGTCAGTATTGATAGCTGCCTGTGTTTTTCCTTTTCAGATACATCGTCATTTTTAGGTCTGGTAGCATGTATAATACTTTATACTGTAACCAATTTTAATTCGAGAGCCTGCCTGTAATCGGATTAATTCAGATTTATCTAGTAAGCAAAAATTACACGCATTTGAAAGAGCCAATGAAATGTGTTTAAATCAATCAATTTTGAATGGCTGGCCCTCGAAATCTAAGGGGAAAGAGCAGCTTCTCGTCACTCCTTTATACACAGCACAAAGGCTCTTCTCGGAGCCACCTAATGCTCTCTCTACAGCAAGTGAGACCCCATCTCACTGCTTTCTACTACACGAAGCCGCTGATATATGTGGTTGAAAGGATCCATGGAGCAGTTCCAATGAGAATAAAGGCTACGTGCATAATTTAGAGCTGAAAATGTGTATGAAACGGGACAGCTAAATTGTGGGAAACCGTATCTGGCTCAAAAGTAGAACTACCAGGGAACCTTTGATTACCCAGATAAAACGAATAGTAATGTGTATAGAGCTCTAGTAAGAAAACGTGGGTGGCTCTGAAAAGAGCCTTTGTGTTGTGGGGGTGTCAGTGGGGAGTAAATCACTTGCTCTTAGCTGCCTTGTGGCTCTCGGTCTTCTTGGGCAGCAGCACGGCCTGGATGTTGGGCAGGACGCCTCCCTGGGCGATCGTCACCCCACCGAGCAGCTTGTTTAGCTCTTCGTCGTTGCGCACAGCCAGCTGCAGGTGGCGGGGGATGATACGGGTCTTCTTGTTATCACGGGCGGCATTTCCAGCCAACTCCAGAATCTCAGCCGTCAGGTACTCGAGCACGGCGGCCAGATAGACAGGAGCTCCGGCTCCCACACGATGAGCATAGTTCCCCTTCCTCAAAAGACGGTGAACACGGCCAACAGGAAACTGAAGACCGGCCCGAGATGAGCGAGTCTTGGCCTTAGCCCGGGTCTTACCGCCTTGTTTGCCTCTACCAGACATGTTATGCTCAGGTTAATTCAATACACACGAGTAGCAAACTCCGCCTTCATTCCTTTATTTATATGTTCGAAAAACAAACGACTGCATCTGTGATTGGTCCGTTTTCAGACTGGCCAGTGACAAAAATGTTCGGGCACTCACCAATCAGCACAGGGAGAAGGGGTATAGCTTTTCTAAAGATCCCGTGACAGAACTAACCAATAGCGCCTAGAGCTGAAGATAAGGTTAATTTACATAGACTGCCTATAAATACAGCGATTGTGGGCGGTGCTAGCAATAGTTTCTTTACACTCTGTCGAGATCTTGTTATTGCAATGCCTGAACCAGCCAAGTCTGCACCTGCGGCCAAAAAGGGCTCCAAGAAAGCCGTGACCAAGACCCAGAAGAAAGATGGGAAGAAGCGTAGAAAGACCAGGAAGGAGAGTTATGCTATCTACGTGTACAAGGTGCTGAAGCAGGTCCACCCTGATACCGGCATCTCCTCCAAGGCCATGGGTATCATGAACTCCTTTGTTAATGACATTTTTGAGCGCATCGCAGGCGAAGCCTCCCGCCTGGCTCACTACAACAAGCGCTCCACCATCACCTCCCGGGAGATCCAGACCGCTGTGCGTCTACTGCTGCCCGGTGAGCTGGCAAAGCACGCCGTGTCTGAGGGCACCAAGGCCGTCACCAAGTACACCAGCGCCAAGTAATCTGCAATCTCTGTTCTAAGATAACACAAAGGCTCTTTTAAGAGCCACCCAAATCTTCTCAATCGAGGCTATGACATTTGCTAGATCCCGCATGTTCTTTGTGGTGTTTTGTATCTCCGCGAAACCATCACATTTCAAGCTACTCGTTCTTGCAATACCCCACATATTGTTCCTTACGCTTTAATCACTGCCTAGCATTTCCCTTCAGATCATGTAAGGGCCGATATTTGTAACGCTGTGCAGCCCAAGGTCTTTTAATAACGTGAATAACAGGTCTTGAGTAATAGATGTTCTAAAACTGCCATGCGTAGAATCTAGATGAAATAAGTGGTATATGGGGGTATGTTTGTGCTCTAGGACATGGACATACTACAACTCTTTGAAGATTGAGTGGGTGGCTCTCAAAAGAGCCTTTTTGTTTTTCAACATGGCAAAGAAATTGGCCTCCGAAACCGTACATAGTGGAGACCTAAGCGATTGAAAAAGGGGCTTTCCCAGCTTTCTCGTATCTAATGGATGCATCACTCGCCGCCCATATAGACTCTTGAATAGAGAAAACTTGGTGGACTCCTGAGATACCTCGTTAAATGTAAAGAGGAGCTGTTGCAGGGTCTTCTCCCAGTCTCCTCCCTCCGTGCTGACATATGTGCAGAGAAAATGTTTAACGCACCATTGCAACACTCACATTACCAATTAGTTCGTGGATAGGGGGATGGTACGCTAGGGTCTTGCCACAAGATTTTCCCTGTAGAGTCTTTATAATTTCCCCAGGATACGTATTTCTCAATTCCTGTGGGAAACCCACCCTGAAAGAACCACTGCTTCTGGATACGAGGTGGTAATCAATATTTTTTCATTTTGGCTGGTATGGGGCAGGAAGAATATAATGTCTTTCTCAATCGATGCTATGACACCCTTTGTATTATTACCCCGTTTATTATGTTGCTTTGTATTTTTTGAAAGTCTCCTGGTTACGTTTCCCTGTACTCGTCCCCCAACATGTAAACCCGTTCCACAGCTGGGATTTACGCTCATTTGACTACACGTTGTAAAAGCATAGATTAGTGGTCTTCGCCTACTTTATACAATGGTTGAGACGGATGTCTGCGGTGTAACTCCCGCACTCAGAACAGGCTGCGAGTGATGGTGTCACTATTCACTCATGTATTGGATCTACGTGTAACAAAGCCGTGGGGTGATATGCTGTAGTATCTTAAAATGCTACAGACCTATTCCTCCAGTAATCATGGGCATAATAGTAAACTTACAGCTCTTTGAAGACTGAGTGGGTGGCTCTTAAAAGAGCCTTTGTGTGTAATGGGATACAGAGAAATTAACCTCCAAACCCGTACAGAGTGCGACCCTGACGTTTCAGGGCATACACGACATCCATGGCTGTGACAGTCTTTCTCTTTGCGTACTCTGTGTAAGTGACGGCATCACGGATCACATTCTCCAGGAAGACCTTCAGGACACCGCGGGTCTCCTCGTAGATGAGCCCAGAGATGCGCTTCACACCTCCCCTACGAGCTAAACGACGGATAGCTGGTTTAGTGATGCCCTGGATGTTATCACGGAGCACCTTCCTGTGCCTCTTAGCACCGCCTTTCCCGAGCCCCTTGCCTCCTTTACCGCGTCCAGACATGATTTGCACTGCTGGCGTTGCCTAATCAACTGATGTGAATTGGTTGTACAGCAAACTTCTTTAATACAGTTAAGTCGGACCTGAAAGGACACAAAGTATAGAGGAAGAAATGGGCGTGTCATTTGATAATTATTGCTACATGTGGCTTTCGTTCCCCTTGCCGATTGGCTGAACGAGCAGCCGTTAAAGATTTTAAAATTCCCGCCGCGTCGCTTATAGTCATTGTAGTGTTTAGCTTATGATCTTATTTAATTTAGTTTCTCATTTTAGCTGAATGGTTATCTGTCTGTTTTTTTCAAGTTGTGTGACGGCATTTTATTATGTAGAAATTACACATTTTAGAGTTTTAATCTGCAATCTATAACACTGGTCGGTTGTTAACATATATTGATGATGAAAGTAATAATATATTTGTAATATAAGGTGGTAGCAGTGTAGTTATCTGTCGTGTTTCAGTTGGATCTAATCTTGTATTCCTTTAAATACCTTTGAATTTACTAGTGACAGGCTCTGTACATTTTTAACTGCAGCCACAAATAAAAACACTAAACATAATATGACTTATTTGAATAATGCATTAGAATGAGGATTTCTGCCTGAAATTGACTTTTTAAAGCGTAGAACCAGCCTAGTGTATGTCAAATGACAGCAACATCTGCAATGATATAAAGATATAAAAAAAAACAACTGGACTTCAATGGTTATTTTCAAAACACCGCAAGCTCTGGTGAAGTAACGCTCTCATGTGGCGAGAGCAGGATGCTGGGCAGTACTGACTGTTCAGCAATCCCTGTACCCCATATTGAAAGTACCTTGTTTGTAATGTCTAATTTCACGCATTTAGAATTCTTAAATGTGTCCAGGTTGAGACCTTTCTGTGCTTGCTGGCTATCCGGGATTGCCCATTTAGTCCGCAGATGACTGGGAGGTGACCACCACTGTGTTTTAATAAAGGTTATTCCTCCCTTAGTTTCGCCAGTGTATGTGCCACAATGTATTGTTACTAATGTATATTGTATGCTTTATGAGAGCCGACAGAATTAAATATGTTGTGTTGGCACCGGTACCTGGTCTGCAGAAGAACTATAGCCAGTGGTCAACAGATTTCTAATGAGAAGCCCGGACAGCACAGCCTGCTCTAGAGGCGCTAAATACCGGTCAGGCAGCTGATACTAGTCGGGTCAGAGTTCCTTCTAGCCGCCTAGATGCAGCAGGGAGCACGGGGCAGTTAGAGAGCAGCCAGGTGCAGTTTGGTAACAGAAGGTAAGGACAGAATGATTTACTGACATACGAGATCTAAAAGGCATTTCATTCATGTTTGCTGAAAGCGAACACGTTATGTTTATAGACGGGTACCCGGACAGTAAGAGCTGCACGTGGGCTTGTGTTTGCAAGGAACACAAAGAGCAGCGGGATCCAACAAGTGTCATAGCCTCGATTAAGAAGATTTGGGTGGCTCTTAAAAGAGCCTTTGTGGCAACTCGGAAAGGAGGAATTTGCAGATTACTTGGCGCTGGTGTACTTGGTGACGGCCTTGGTGCCCTCAGACACGGCGTGCTTGGCCAGCTCACCGGGCAGCAGTAGACGCACAGCGGTCTGGATCTCCCGGGAGGTGATGGTGGAGCGCTTGTTGTAGTGAGCCAGGCGGGAGGCTTCTCCTGCGATGCGCTCAAAAATGTCATTAACAAAGGAGTTCATGATACCCATGGCCTTGGAGGAGATGCCGGTATCAGGGTGGACCTGCTTCAGCACCTTGTACACGTAGATAGCATAACTCTCCTTCCTGGTCTTTCTACGCTTCTTCCCATCTTTCTTCTGGGTCTTGGTCACGGCTTTCTTGGAGCCCTTTTTGGCCGCAGGAGCAGACTTTGCTGGATCAGGCATTCTTAAAACAAATACTGGTCAGTGAGTCAGCGACTATTACTTGCACCTCCCACAATCGCCCTATTTATAGGCAGCCCATGTAAATAAGACTTATATCCAGCTCTATATGCTATTGGCTAGTCATGTCATGTGATGTGTTTCAATATCATACCCACCTCTATCTTATACGGATTGGTGGATACCTGAACATCAGCTGCATTGGCTAGTCCGAAAACAGACCAATCAGAGATGCAGGAGTTTGTCACTGAAAGGTATAAATAAAAGGATGAGGGAGGAGTTTAATCACAGTAGTTTATTACGAAATACGCAACTGAAAATGTCTGGTAGAGGCAAACAAGGCGGAAAGACCCGGGCTAAGGCCAAGACTCGCTCATCTCGGGCTGGGCTTCAGTTTCCAGTTGGACGTGTTCACCGTCTTTTGAGAAAGGGTAATTATGCCGAGCGTGTGGGAGCCGGAGCTCCTGTCTATCTGGCCGCCGTGCTCGAGTACCTAACGGCTGAGATTCTGGAGTTGGCAGGAAATGCCGCCCGTGATAACAAGAAGACCCGCATCATCCCCCGCCACCTGCAGCTGGCTGTGCGCAACGATGAAGAGCTAAACAAGCTGCTCGGTGGGGTGACGATCGCCCAGGGAGGCGTCCTGCCCAACATCCAGGCCGTGCTGCTGCCCAAGAAGACCGAGAGCCACAAGGCAGCTAAGAGCAAGTGATTTACTCCCCACTGACACCCCCACAACACAAAGGCTCTTTTCAGGGCCACCCACATTTTCTTGCGAGAGCTTTATACATTACTTATTGCTTTATCTGGATAGTCGGAAGCTCACTGACAGTTTTACTATTGAGCTAGACGAGAAACAGCCTTTTCTCCTCAGATTCTGCTGTTCAGTCCTTCAAACTTTCATTTAATATTCCTTGCGTCCTTCAGAACGCCTGCTTTATATTTTGCTTACCACTTAAATCTGAAGCGATAATATTACTATTAGAATTTTACCTACGTAAGACCTGACAGGCTCCCGAATTAAAGTTGAAAGACTAGAAAACCATTTATTGTAAACAATCTTAAAAATTACAATGTATCTGATAAACGGCAGACGTCACTACTGATCACACGGTGGTAGTATTGATTTACACACAGTAATAGTATATAAGAGATACGTTACTACGGTGTATGACACTTGTCAGCACAGTGAATCGGAGACCAATACAAGCTTCCTATGGTGTCGATAACAAATACTTGATGATAATCACTGGATTTAAATAATCTGACATAACCGTCCAATAGGTAGCAGTTGTATAGCGTATGACCTAGTAAGAAAATAATCCCGTAATATAAACATAAGGAGTTTCCGTCCTTTGCTCATTTTGTTCAGGGGCAGTAAACGGTTTATGAAGCTACACACGGGGTGTAGAAGAGCGACATAATTGCTTATAGAAAATAACCATTGTCACGGTGCACTGACGTTATGTGTATGTAACTATCAATGTGTGTGTAAACTAGTCAGATGTCTGGAGGTATTTGTTACCGGGGACCATAAGGGGTTCACATCTGCTTTGTTGAGCCAGAAGCAGTCACCACCACAGGGTAAAAGATAGAGGATGGATGGGGGGGGTACATTATAGCTCAGTCAAGACCGAGTGGGTGGCTCTCAAAAGAGCCTTTGTGTAACGGGGCACCGGAGTGCGGATCTGCAGTTTTACTTCTTCTTAGGAGCTGTCTTCTTGGGCTTCGCTGCTTTCTTAGCCGGGCTCTTGGTCACTTTAGGCTTCGCTGCCTTCTTGGCCACTTTAGGCTTAGCCGCCTTCTTGGCCGGGCTCTTGGTCACTTTAGGCTTCGCTGCCTTCTTGGCCGGGCTCTTGGCCACCTTCTTGGATTTCACAGCGACTTTTGGCTTCTTTGGGCTTTTTGCAGCCTTCTTGGCAACTGCCGGTTTTTTCGCCTTTTTAGGGCTCTTGGATGCGCTCGGAGCCTTCTTGGGGGACTTGGATACTTTCTTGGCTTTGGCCACTGCTGCCTTCTTCACCGCCTTGTCCTTGCTGTCCAACTGTTTCTTGTTCAGCTTAAAGGAGCCGGAGGCACCGCTGCCTTTCACCTGGATGAGGGTTTCTTTGGTCACCAAGCTCTTGATCGCCAACTTCAGGCGGCTGTTGTTCTTCTCCACATCGTATCCTCCGGCAGCCAGAGCTTTCTTCACAGCGGCCAGGGAAATCCCATTACGCTCCTTGGATGCAGCTGCCACCTTTACAATCTGCTCAGACACGCTGGGACCGGACGCTTTGCTGCTCTTCATGGATCCTGCTGAAGCTGCTTTCTTGGGCCGCTTACTCTTGGCGGGGGCCTCTGCTGGAGCAGCAGGCGCTGCGGCTGGGACTGGCTCAGACATCCTCCAATACAAATGACTATGACTCTATGCTCAAACTGACACGTTTAGTTGTAGGACTTGTTCAACCAAGAATTTATATACAGCTCAGGGATATGCGGCCATTGGCTGAGATAAAGAACCAGCCGCTGTGTTTATTGGTGGATAGCGAAGCCACGCCCACTATTCCTTCTCTGCAGTTCCAGGATGTCTGCGATCTCTTTTGTGTTTCTTTTGAGGGAAGTAATGAGACCTTTATAGGACATATGATAGTGTCTGCTCGTTCTCCAGCTTGTCAGCTGTAAATCATGTGCTGACATTTGCTGCTGAGTAAGCTTATCAAAGGTACTAAAAACATATCCGACCTCTTTACCATCTACAACGGGTCTCATCTCTCTTATCCATACATTAATGGCAGGGTCCTACCAGATAACTCTCAATAGATGATTACCAGCAGCCTAGAGCTTGAGATAGTCAGCTGCCACAGGTAGAAACGACTGCAGATGTTCACAGACAAACACAGCTTGTTGTGTTCAGGTCATCTCAACAACCCCTTGCGGTCTGCGGGAACTGCTGGTAACTTGTCCAGCTTCCCTTCATCCCCTTCAGTTGGCATTGGGAGGAAGGGGACATTAATCGAATTTTTGCTAAGCAAACCACCTGATGTAATGAAAAGGCATTGTCCAGGGCTATTATAGCCACCTACGTATTCGGATATATAGTGACCCCAGGTCACCAGTGGTTTGGTTTTGTGCGGGAAAAATGTCTGAAACAATCAAAGCCTCCAGCAGAGGCCTCGGCCGTGGAGACTCCAAGAAGAGCAGGAAAACATTGGATCACAAATACAAATAATTGCACAGTGATTTCAGATCGATAATTTAAAACCCGTGTTTGTCATTATCAACAAGGCATAAATATAGATCTACAAAAGTGATTATATTCCCTGACGTGGTTCGAATCCTTTTACTATCCCTAGTTATTATCCCTCTCGTCTTCGCTGAATGTGATGCAATGGCACCCCCGTGTGGTCAATGTGGATAGCTTTTTTACATACATTGTAATTATCGTGACTGGAAACACTTAATTTTTTATTATTACACATCATTTAATTCGAGAGCTTGCCAGGCCTTCTTAAGTTATAATAATATATAATATTAAAAATTACGAGTCAAGTAATAAGCAAAGAATTTAGGCGGGCATTTTGAAAGTTAAGACGCAGTTTTTAAGCCAATCAATTTGAAGGGCGTTCTTAACTCATCCAATTGCATTGCAGCAC
This sequence comes from Mixophyes fleayi, assembly GCF_038048845.1. Taxonomy (NCBI): domain Eukaryota; kingdom Metazoa; phylum Chordata; class Amphibia; order Anura; family Limnodynastidae; genus Mixophyes; species Mixophyes fleayi. The sequence goes on along the minus strand of NW_027446556.1, from coordinate 5,987 downwards.
ACTGTATAAATAGGATTGTTAAGAATCTGCATCTTATATTCTTTATAGAATCAGTAGAACTATGGCCAGGACCAAGCAGACCGCTCGTAAGTCCACCGGTGGGAAAGCTCCCCGCAAGCAGCTGGCAACTAAAGCCGCCCGGAAGAGCGCCCCAGCTACCGGTGGTGTGAAGAAACCTCACCGTTACCGGCCAGGCACCGTCGCTCTGAGGGAGATCCGCCGCTACCAGAAGTCCACTGAGCTGTTGATCCGCAAGCTGCCCTTCCAGCGCTTGGTGCGGGAGATCGCCCAGGACTTCAAGACCGACCTGCGCTTCCAGAGCTCGGCTGTCATGGCTCTGCAAGAGGCCAGCGAGGCTTATCTGGTGGGGCTCTTCGAGGACACCAACCTGTGCGCCATCCACGCTAAGAGGGTGACCATCATGCCCAAAGACATCCAGCTGGCCCGCAGGATCCGAGGGGAGAGGGCATAAGGACTCGGCACTGACTTACACACAGCACAAAGGCTCTTTTCAGAGCCACCAAATCTTTCTCTAAACGAGCTGCAGCATTATTCTGTGTAGTAACATTTTAATCAGAAGTTATTATCTATGTGTAAAATCTCTGCATTTTGTTTGCCGATGTGGATTCTAATTACACATATTCTATATGATCAGCGCGATTAGATAATTAACACTGGGCCGTTGTTGTCCACGTCTGACTCGTTTCCTTTGTTCCCTCTGGTAATACTGTGCAATTCACGAGAATCCGTCAACATTCCCCTCCCAAAGCCAACAGCCTTTTACACAATATCTCGGGAAAAGGTGGGTGGCTCCAAAGAGCAAGCGGGTTCCGGGGTAGTGATTCACTTGCACATCCACCCAAATATGGCAAGCAGCATGTGGGGGTATAAATTAGTAGACGCATGCTGTAAACAGATTAGACCGCTCAATTTATACACGGGATGAAATCGATGTGGCCCCATTATAGCTAATATAAATTACAGACTGAACGATGGCGTCGATAATCACAGTATTGTGCAGAAACAAGTAATCATAGGTGTGTGTGTAACGTGATATTAGGGAGCTAAACCTCTCACGGTCCTGGACATTAGTCGTACAGCTCTTTACAGACATAGTGGGCGGCCCTTAGAAGGGCCTTTGTGGTTTGTAATGGGATAGACAAAGAAATTAGCCTCCGAATCCGTACAGAGTGCGACCCTGACGTTTCAGGGCATACACGACATCCATGGCTGTGACAGTCTTTCTCTTTGCGTGCTCTGTGTAAGTGACGGCATCACGGATCACATTCTCCAGGAAGACCTTCAAGACACCGCGGGTTTCCTCGTAGATGAGCCCAGAGATGCGCTTCACACCTCCCCTACGAGCTAAACGACGGATAGCTGGTTTAGTGATGCCCTGGATGTTATCACGGAGAACCTTCCTGTGCCTCTTAGCACCGCCTTTCCCGAGCCCCTTGCCTCCTTTACCGCGTCCAGACATGATGTAACTTTCAGTCAAAAATGTTCCAACTGATACAGTTTAGCTGCGCAACAAGCTTCTTTTATGCAGCTGGGTCGGACCTGATAGGGGACATAAGAGGAAGGGGGCGTGTCCAGTAGGCAGCGGTTCTTTGTACGTTGTGTGACGCGGGCTTCGGTTCCCCCCTTATCACTGATTCGCTGAGCGCTCAACCGTTTGCGAATTTAAAATTCCCGCTCAGTCGCTCCTATTGTTTGCAGTGTATAGCTTACGAAGTAAAGCAATTTAATGTCTCCTTTAGTTGATCGATTGTACATGGCTGTGTGCGCGGTTTTTGGTTGTTTGACTGCATATTATGTAAATGTAAAACATTCTAGTGGTTTAAGCTACAAGATAATCATTATGATAGTTCACAATGTAGTATTTGTAGTAAAAACCCAAAGACTAATCCTCTACAAAGTAAGCTGAGCAAAATATGTTCGCTGGCATCTGTGTACTTCTCTGGCTTTATCAAATTCCTTCTCTTAATTATTTTTCAACACCAAGAGCAGGGTGCTGGGCATAGTTGAGATGTATATTTAGTCTGCTTGCAGCCTCTCATGCCCATATTGAAGGTACCTTGACTCAGCACTGTCCATTCATTCTGTAACACAGGCTGCAAAGTAACAAACACATATTACTATATATTATTTTTAATTAATTTTATAGCTTGAGATCTCTCAAGATACATAAACAAGTTTTTGATCACAAGTCAAACTGCATCTTACAGTGGTCTCCACCTGCACACAGTGGATACAGACATGTTGGGGGTAAACCAATATACATGAACAATGCAGCCTTCAGTGCAACATCAATTAATTAGGAACAAGAGGAATCTCTGTACTTCAGGCCTCAGTGGTCACTACCTACTGGTCACTTGATATCTTGTATTCTCATGAATATTAGTTCAGGAAACAACATGGCTGCCTCACTGCATACATGAAGGGTGTAATTTAAAGAGGATCTGTCATGTTTTACAAGCCTGTTTCACATGGGAGTGATCAACATACTAAGAACATACCGAGCAGCGATCTGTCCCTCCAGATGAGATCAACATGTCAGCCGGGCTGTTTACCACACTGGCTGGGTTGTTCAACGTGATAACCACCAACACCATGGAAGCAATTGATTCTGGAGGGACAGTCCTGCCGTCCCACATTTAAGGACTTTTGTCCTGATTCGGTGACAGTTGGGAGATATGTCCCACTGAGTGATGCCCCTTCAATGTCACAAGTACTAGTGGCCGGTGTGTGCAGCACCTAAGGGATGTTTTTAGGGGAGCAGGCTGGGGACGTCCCAGCACTTCCAAAGCCAATGGGGCATATTTAAGAAAGCACAATAGTGCTCTTACCGTGAAATTAAGGTCCCTCTGTGTCCTCCGCATATTTATAAAGGGTGCATCGTAGCAGATATCGTGGATATATGCTGCTTTGCACTCCTCTACGTTTTTGGGAGCAGTCACCGAATAGTATGGTGACTTCTCTTGGCCGTAATCTAACATGTTCCGAAAAAAACTATTTTTTTGGGGGAAACTTGTCTTGATAATGTACGCCAGCTGAAGCTGGCGCTTATTATCATAAATGTCAGATTTCAGTGCTGTCAGATTTCAGTGCTGTCAGCTCTGGTCCGAAGAGCAGAGCTGGACAGCGCATGTGTGGAGGGATCACATGATCCCTCGCTGTCATTCACCGCTGTCTCTGCAACTATAGTTGCAGAGACAGATCGGGGATGTTTTTTTTTGCGCATGTGCAGTTTTTCGAACTGCACATGCGCAGTTCCAGAGTAAAGGAAAATGAAGAACACCTGGAGGAGATCCGTGGACACCGCATTCGGAAGAGGCGGGGTAAGTGCGATTTTTTTTTTTATCACAGGAACAGCAGTTTATCGCAACTGCTGCTTCTGTGATCCGTTTTTAATAAATCTGAGAAATAGTTCAATCCTTATCCATGCGATAAGGATTGATAACTATTGTTCATTTTTGCCGATGATTGATAAATGTGCCCCAATGTGAGGTGACCATGGCCCTTCCTTGTGCGCACACAATAACACTTTATTACATTACCTGCTTCCAATTCCTTCCGCCTTCTATCCAAACTACATCTCCCAGAATGCAGCTCGGCATTGACAAGGGTTGCCGGGAAAGCGGGCTCTATAATAAAGCGGACATCTCAGCCACAAGTAGCTTATTGGACAGCAGGTGGCGATGTTGTAATACTAAACTAGCTGAGAAGTAATTTCTCTCATGAATGGTGTTTCTACTTTATAACGTGTTTGTTTCAAGTTTCACAAGAACTTTATAAGCATTAAAGCACCATTATAAAATTAAACAACACTTTTTTTTCCATTTAAAAGCAAAGTAATATAGTTTCAGAGACGACACAAAACAGGAGAGGAAGGGTTTTAGTATCACATTATTTATACTAATTTCATGTTTAAGAGGTATAGAAATACTCTTCTAGTTTTTTTCTTCCCATTAATTCACTGCTAAATCTAAATATTGTATTTACAATTTTTATCACTGAAATAAATAAAAGTTTAATTCGGGCTGCATTTGGATGGACCATTGATGAGGCTGAAGAATACACCATCATACCCAGACCACCAAACTCTCCTTTACTGAAATTCAAAACTGAGGGAAGAGATACACAAATTAAACTGTTGCGGTACTGTAAGTCTCAGTGTAGAAGGGTATCCTGAGGAAGACAGCACTGGAGCCAACAAGGAGGTTAAAAAAGAAGAGGATTCTGCTTACTAGACCTCTGATCAAGGGCAGGTAAGTCTGGGCTCCCGTACGCTCTCACCGGGATTGACAACAGCGAATCTGAACATGATAGCGGTCAGCCAATCAATGGCTAGCCAGTCCCGGCTCTTAGTCGACCATTTGAATTTTGCTGAGTCCAGCGCAGCCTGAAGAGGACAGAGTCACTTCAATCAATTTCAGCACCGAACAGGAGAAGAGGCACCATTGGCTGGAAGGACTTGAAGAAGTGGAAACGGTTGGAGAACATCTGATTCCTGCGCGGAGCAGGTAACTATGATTTACATAATGTGGGCACATCTATAGGCAGTAGGACCGTGGAGTAGATAGTCATGTACAAGGCCCGGGGGCTTTTTAGGTGTATTTCAAGACATTAATATTTGGGGTACAATTGGCCAGGCCATGACCCTGGGGGCCGGGGTGGATTCAGGCTTGGAGCCTGTCCTGCATTTATTAGGTTTAGAGCCTAGGTTGGGCACGTGAGTCAGGCTTAGAGCCTGTAGCCATATAATAATTTGGCACTATGCCTACGTCTGTATCACCACTAACCACCAGGGACTGTTCCCCTCGCTCGTAAGATCCGTTTAGAGATACGTGCCCACTAGCATAGAATCCACTGTCACCACCATGTTTACACCAAGCTGTCCGCATGTAAGTAAGAGGGGTATACGCACTGTTACCCCAATTGTACTATTTGTGTTTCTGTGTTTTGCCCTCACAGCTGCTGAGAAGCAGAGTACACGGCCATCAAAGAGACCTGACGCTCCAGGTGAGTGGTCTCTGTCTTTGCTGCTTGTTTGTTCTTGTGTGTTTTGTGCTGGTTTCTGGCAGGGTGTTTTGCCGATCGGTGCCTATGGATAGGTGAACCTGAGTATGGCAAGACCGTGAGGAATCAAAGATAATTAATACACCCCCATGTGGTGCCTGTTTGCGGATATCCCTGTGGTCAGAGCTGGATTAAGGTTCTGGTGGGCCTGGGGCACTTAAGACAGGGGTGTCCCCTATTGTCTGATATGGTCTTCATTTTAGACAAATAAACAGGCAATACTGTGTGCACTACTGATAGGTGCACGCATCTCTGATATCACGAGCAGTACAGTGTGAAGCAGGACTTACCTCCCCACTGTCCTTGCAGACAGACCAAATTCTGACTAAGCGAGACAGTCACCCAAATTCTGCGCTGCCCCATCATCTTCAGGACAGTTGGCAGATGGTCGTGCTCTCTCCTACCTGCTCTTGTCACATTCCACCACCTGCGGCTGCTGGTGTCTTTAGATCAGTTGCTGCTTGTGTGGATTCTGGGATGTCGGGGCCCTATATGGGGGGGGGGGGGGGGGGGAACGGGTACATAAAGTTTAGGAGTCCCCAAACAGTTCCATTAATAAATCCATAGCACCCCCTTTAATAATTAGGCCTCCCTCCCTGCAACCAGCCCTACATTTGAAATTAAGTAAAATGAATACAATTCACATTTAATAATAAGGGTGTGCACCGGCCACTTTTAGTGTTTTGAGTTCTGATTAGCTTTAGGTTTTGGGTTCTGATTTGTTTTGCCAAAACACCCGACTCAAGGTTTTGGTTCTGATTTAGGGTTTTCGGCTCTGAATTTTTATTTTTTTTTAAGAATAAAAACTGTTTTTTTTTTTTGTTGTTTTTCACTCCTACGCTATTATTAACCTCTATAACATTCAATAACAATAATTTCCACTGATTTCCAGTCTATTCTAAACA
>NW_027446555.1:0-52692 GCF_038048845.1 Mixophyes fleayi | reverse complement strand
TATGAATTGAATTCATCAATCATGAATCATGAATCATGAATCATAAATTGAATCATGATTCATGAGTCATGAATTGAATCATGAATTGAATCATGAATCATGAATCATGAATTGAATCATGAATCATGAATCATGAATTGAATCATGAATCATGAATCGAATCATGAATCATGAATTGAATCATGAATCATGAATTGAATCATGAATCATGAATTGAATCATGAATCATGAATCGAATCATGAATCTTGAATCATGAATTGAATCATGAATCATGAATTATGAATTGAATCATGAATCATGAATCATGAATCATGAATTGAATCATGAATCATGAATCATGAATCATGAATCATGAAGTGAATCATGAATCATGAATCGAATCATGAATCATGAATCAAAAATCATGAATCGAATCATGAATCATGAATTGAATCATAAATCATGAATCATGAATTTAATCATGAATCATGAATCATGAATCAGAAATCGAATCATGAATCATGAATCATGAATCATGAATCATGAATCATGAATTGAATCATGAATCATGAATCATAAATCAAATCATGAATCATGAATTGAATCATGAATCATGAATCATGAATCATAAATCAAATCATGAATCATAAATTGAATCAGGATTCGAATCATGAATTGAATCATGAATCATGAATCGGATCATGAATCATGAATTGAATCATGAATCATGAATCATGAATTGAATCATGAATCATGAATCATGAATTGAATCCTGAATTGAATCATGAATCATGAATTGAATCATGAATTGAATCACGAATCATGAATAAAAAATTGAATCATGAATTATGAATCATGAAGTGAATCATGAATTGAATCATGAATCATGAATCATGAATTGAATCATAAATCATGAATCATGAATTGAATCATGAATCATGAATCATGAAATGAAACATGAATCATGAATCATGAAATGAATCATGAATCATGAATTGAATCACTAATCATGAATCATGAATCGAATAATGAATCATGAAACATGAATTGAATCATGAATCATGAATCATGAGTTGAATCATGAATTGAATCATGAATCATGAATCATGAATTGAATCATGAATCATTAATCATGAATTGAATCATGAATCATGAATCGAATCATGAATCATGAATTGAATCACGAATCGAATCATGAATCATGAATTGAATCATGAATCATGAATTGAATCATGAATCATGAATCGAATCATGAATCTTGAATCATGAATTGAATCATGAATCATGAATTAAATCATGAATCATGAATCGAATCATGAATCATGAGTCAAGAATCATGAATCGAATCATGAATCATGAATTGAATCATGAATCATGAATCATGAATCATGAATTGAATCATGAAGCATGAATCATGAATCAAATCATGAATCATAAATCAAGAATCATGAATCGAATCATGAATCATGAATTGAATCATGAATTGAATCATGAATCATGAATTGAATCATGAATCATGAATCATGAATTGAATCATGAATCATGAATCATGAATCATGAATCATGAATCATGAATTGAATCATGAATCATGAATCATGAATTGAATCAGGATTCGAATCATGAATTGAATCATGAATCATGAATTGAATCATGAATCATGAATTATGAATCATGAATTGAATCATAAATCATGAATTGAATCATGAATCATGAATCATGAATCATGAATCATAAATCATGAATTGAATCATGAATCATGAATTATGAATCGAATCATGAATCATGAATTGAATCATGAATCATGAATTGAATCATGAATTAAATCATGAATCATGAATCATGAATCATAAATTGAATCATGAATTGAATCATGAATCATGAATCATGAATTGAATCATGAATCATGAATCACGAATTGAATCATGAATCATGAATTGAATCATGAATCATGAATTGAATCATGAATTGAATCATAAATCATGAATCATGAATCATGAATTGAATTCATCAATCATGAATCATGAATCATGAATCATAAATTGAATCATGATTCATGAGTCATGAATTGAATCATGAATTGAATCATGAATCATGAATCATGAATTGAATCATGAATCATGAATCATGAATTGAATCATGAATCATGAATCGAATCATATATCATCAATTGAATCATGATTCATGAATTGAATCATGAATCATGAATTGAATCATGAATCATGAATCGAATCATGAATCTTGAATCATGAATTGAATCATGAATCATGAATTATGAATTGAATCATGAATCATGAATCATGAATCATGAATTGAATCATGAATCATGAATCATGAATCATGAATCATGAAGTGAATCATGAATTGAATCATGAATCATGAATTATGAATTGAATCATGAATCATGAATCATGAATCATGAATTGAATCATGTATCATGAATCATGAATCATGAATCATGAAGTGAATCATGAATCATGAATCATGAATCGAATCATGAATCATGAATCAAAACTCATGAATCGAATCATGAATCATGAATTGAATCATAAATCATGAATCATGAATTTAATCATGAATCATGAATCATGAATCAGAAATCGAATCATGAATCATGAATCATGAATCATGAATCATGAATCATGAATTGAATCATGAATCATGAATCATAAATCAAATCATGAATCATGAATTGAATCATGAATCATGAATCATGAATCATAAATCAAATCATGAATCATAAATTGAATCAGGATTCGAATCATGAATTGAATCATGAATCATGAATCGGATCATGAATCATGAATTGAATCATGAATCATGAATCGGATCATGAATCATGAATTGAATCATGAATCATGAATCATGAATTGAATCATGAATCATGAATCATGAATTGAATCCTGAATTGAATCATGAATCATGAATTGAATCATGAATTGAATCACGAATCATGAATAAAAAATTGAATCATGAATTATGAATCATGAAGTGAATCATGAATTGAATCATGAATCATGAATTGAATCATGAATCATGAATCATGAATTGAATCATGAATCATGAATCATGAAATGAAACATGAATCATGAATCATGAATTGAATCATGAATCATGAATTGAATCATGAATCATGAATCATGAATCGAATAATGAATCATGAAACATGAATTGAATCATGAATCATGAATCATGAATTGAGTCATGAATCATGAATTGAATCATTAATCATGAATCATGAATCGAATCATGAATCTGAAACATGAATTGAATCATGGATCATGAATCATGAATCATGAATTGAATCATGAATCATGAATTGAATCATAAATCATGAATCATGAATCGAATCATGAATCATGAATCATGAATTGAATCATGAATCATGAATCATGAATTGAATCATGAATCATGAATTGAATCATAAATCATGAATTATGAATCATGAATTGAATCATGAATCATGAATCAAATCATGAATCATGAATTGAATCATGAATCGAAACATGAATCATGAATCATGAATTGAATCATGAATCATGAATCGAATCATGAATCTTAAATCATGAATTGAATCATGAATTATAAATTAAATCATGAATCATGAATCATGAATTGAATCATGAATTGAATCATGAATCATGAATCATGAATCATGAATTGAATCATAATTCATGAATCATGAATCATGAATTTAATCATGAATCATGAATCATGAATCATGAATCATGAATTGAATCATGAATCATGAATCATGAAATTAATCATGAATCATGAATTGAATCATGAATTGAATCATGAATCATGAATCATGAATTGAATCATGAATCATGAATCATGAATCATAAATTGAATCATGAATCATGAATTATGAATTGAATCATGAATTGAATCATGAATCATGAATTATGAATCATGAATTGAATCATGAATCAGGAATCATGAATCGAATCATGAATCATGAATTGAATCATGAATCATGAATCATGAATTGAATCATGAATCATGGATTGAATCATGAATCAGGAATCATGAATCGAATCATGAATCATGAATCATGAATCATAAATCAAATCATGAATCATAAATTGAATCAGGATTCGAATCATGAATTGAATCATGAATCATGAATCGGATCATGAATCATGAATTGAATCATGAATCATGAATCATGAATTGAATCATGAATCATGAATCATGAATTGAATCCTGAATTGAATCATGAATCATGAATTGAATCATGAATTGAATCACGAATCATGAATAAAAAATTGAATCATGAATTATGAATCATGAAGTGAATCATGAATTGAATCATGAATCATGAATCATGAATTGAATCATAAATCATGAATCATGAATTGAATCATGAATCATGAATCATGAAATGAAACATGAATCATGAATCATGAATTGAATCATGAATCATGAATTGAATCATGAATCATGAATCATGAATCGAATAATGAATCATGAAACATGAATTGAATCATGAATCATGAATCATGAATTGAATCATGAATTGAATCATGAATCATGAATCATGAATTGAATCATGAATCATTAATCATGAATTGAATCATGAATCATGAATCGAATCATGAATCATGAATTGAATCACGAAATGAATCATGAATCGAATCATGAATCATGAATTGAATCATGAATCATGAATCGAATCATGAATCTTGAATCATGAATTGAATCATGAATCATGAATTATGAATTGAATCATGAATCATGAATCATGAATCATGAATTGAATCATGAATCATGAATCATGAATCATGAATCATGAAGTGAATCATGAATTGAATCATGAATCATGAATTATGAATTGAATCATGAATCATGAATCATGAATCATGAATTGAATCATGTATCATGAATCATGAATCATGAATCATGAAGTGAATCATGAATCATGAATCATGAATCGAATCATGAATCATGAATCAAAACTCATGAATCGAATCATGAATCATGAATTGAATCATAAATCATGAATCATGAATTTAATCATGAATCATGAATCATGAATCAGAAATCGAATCATGAATCATGAATCATGAATCATGAATCATGAATCATGAATTGAATCATGAATCATGAATCATAAATCAAATCATGAATCATGAATTGAATCATGAATCATGAATCATGAATCATAAATCAAATCATGAATCATAAATTGAATCAGGATTCGAATCATGAATTGAATCATGAATCATGAATCGGATCATGAATCATGAATTGAATCATGAATCATGAATCGGATCATGAATCATGAATTGAATCATGAATCATGAATCATGAATTGAATCATGAATCATGAATCATGAATTGAATCCTGAATTGAATCATGAATCATGAATTGAATCATGAATTGAATCACGAATCATGAATAAAAAATTGAATCATGAATTATGAATCATGAAGTGAATCATGAATTGAATCATGAATCATGAATTGAATCATGAATCATGAATCATGAATTGAATCATGAATCATGAATCATGAAATGAAACATGAATCATGAATCATGAATTGAATCATGAATCATGAATTGAATCATGAATCATGAATCATGAATCGAATAATGAATCATGAAACATGAATTGAATCATGAATCATGAATCATGAATTGAGTCATGAATCATGAATTGAATCATTAATCATGAATCATGAATCGAATCATGAATCATGAAACATGAATTGAATCATGGATCATGAATCATGAATCATGAATTGAATCATGAATCATGAATTGAATCATAAATCATGAATCATGAATCGAATCATGAATCATGAATCATGAATTGAATCATGAATCATGAATCATGAATTGAATCATGAATCATGAATTGAATCATAAATCATGAATTATGAATCATGAATTGAATCATGAATCATGAATCAAATCATGAATCATGAATTGAATCATGAATCGAAACATGAATCATGAATCATGAATTGAATCATGAATCATGAATCTTAAATCATGAATTGAATCATGAATTATAAATTAAATCATGAATCATGAATCATGAATTGAATCATGAATTGAATCATGAATCATGAATCATGAATCATGAATTGAATCATAATTCATGAATCATGAATCATGAATTTAATCATGAATCATGAATCATGAATCATGAATCATGAATTGAATCATGAATCATGAATCATGAAATTAATCATGAATCATGAATTGAATCATGAATTGAATCATGAATCATGAATCATGAATTGAATCATGAATCATGAATCATGAATCATAAATTGAATCATGAATCATGAATTATGAATTGAATCATGAATTGAATCATGAATCATGAATTATGAATCATGAATTGAATCATGAATCAGGAATCATGAATCGAATCATGAATCATGAATTGAATCATGAATCATGAATCATGAATTGAATCATGAATCATGGATTGAATCATGAATCAGGAATCATGAATCGAATCATGAATCATGAATCATGAATCATAAATCAAATCATGAATCATAAATTGAATCAGGATTCGAATCATGAATTGAATCATGAATCATGAATCGGATCATGAATCATGAATTGAATCATGAATCATGAATCATGAATTGAATCATGAATCATGAATCATGAATTGAATCCTGAATTGAATCATGAATCATGAATTGAATCATGAATTGAATCACGAATCATGAATAAAAAATTGAATCATGAATTATGAATCATGAAGTGAATCATGAATTGAATCATGAATCATGAATCATGAATTGAATCATAAATCATGAATCATGAATTGAATCATGAATCATGAATCATGAAATGAAACATGAATCATGAATCATGAATTGAATCATGAATCATGAATTGAATCATGAATCATGAATCATGAATCGAATAATGAATCATGAAACATGAATTGAATCATGAATCATGAATCATGAATTGAATCATGAATTGAATCATGAATCATGAATCATGAATTGAATCATGAATCATTAATCATGAATTGAATCATGAATCATGAATCGAATCATGAATCATGAATTGAATCACGAATCGAATCATGAATCATGAATTGAATCATGAATCATGAATTGAATCATGAATCATGAATCGAATCATGAATCTTGAATCATGAATTGAATCATGAATCATGAATTAAATCATGAATCATGAATCGAATCATGAATCATGAGTCAAGAATCATGAATCGAATCATGAATCATGAATCATGAATTGAATCATGAATCATGAATTGAATCATGAAGCATGAATCATGAATCAAATCATGAATCATAAATCAAGAATCATGAATCGAATCATGAATCATGAATTGAATCATGAATTGAATCATGAATTGAATCATGAATCATGAATTGAATCATGAATCATGAATCATGAATTGAATCATGAATCATGAATCATGAATCATGAATCATGAATCATGAATTGAATCATGAATCATGAATCATGAATTGAATCAGGATTCGAATCATGAATTGAATCATGAATCATGAATTGAATCATGAATCATGAATTATGAATCATGAATTGAATCATAAATCATGAATTGAATCATGAATCATGAATCGAATCATGAATCATGAATTGAATCATGAATCATGAATTATGAATCGAATCATGAATCATGAATTGAATCATGAATCATGAATTGAATCATGAATTAAATCATGAATCATGAATCATGAATCATAAATTGAATCATGAATTGAATCATGAATCATGAATCACGAATTGAATCATGAATCATGAATTGAATCATGAATCATGAATTGAATCATGAATTGAATCATAAATCATGAATCATGAATCATGAATTGAATTCATCAATCATGAATCATGAATCATGAATCATAAATTGAATCATGATTCATGAGTCATGAATTGAATCATGAATTGAATCATGAATCATGAATCATGAATTGAATCATGAATCATGAATCATGAATTGAATCATGAATCATGAATCGAATCATATATCATCAATTGAATCATGATTCATGAATTGAATCATGAATCATGAATTGAATCATGAATCATGAATCGAATCATGAATCTTGAATCATGAATTGAATCATGAATCATGAATTATGAATTGAATCATGAATCATGAATCATGAATCATGAATTGAATCATGAATCATGAATCATGAATCATGAATCATGAAGTGAATCATGAATTGAATCATGAATCATGAATTATGAATTGAATCATGAATCATGAATCATGAATCATGAATTGAATCATGAATCATGAATCATGAATCATGAATCATGAAGTGAATCATGAATCATGAATCATGAATCGAATCATGAATCATGAATCAAAACTCATGAATCGAATCATGAATCATGAATTGAATCATAAATCATGAATCATGAATTTAATCATGAATCATGAATCATGAATCATGAATCAGAAATCGAATCATGAATCATGAATCATGAATCATGAATCATGAATCATGAATTGAATCATGAATCATGAATCATAAATCAAATCATGAATCATGAATTGAATCATGAATCATGAATCATGAATCATAAATCAAATCATGAATCATAAATTGAATCAGGATTCGAATCATGAATTGAATCATGAATCATGAATCGGATCATGAATCATGAATTGAATCATGAATCATGAATCGGATCATGAATCATGAATTGAATCATGAATCATGAATCATGAATTGAATCATGAATCATGAATCATGAATTGAATCCTGAATTGAATCATGAATCATGAATTGAATCATGAATTGAATCACGAATCATGAATAAAAAATTGAATCATGAATTATGAATCATGAAGTGAATCATGAATTGAATCATGAATCATGAATTGAATCATGAATCATGAATCATGAATTGAATCATGAATCATGAATCATGAAATGAAACATGAATCATGAATCATGAATTGAATCATGAATCATGAATCATGAATTGAATCATGAATTGAATCATGAATCATGAATCATTAATCATGAATTGAATCATGAATCATGAATCGAATCATGAATCATGAATTGAATCACGAATCGAATCATGAATCATGAATCATGAATTGAATCATGAATCATGAATTGAATCATAAATCATGAATCGAATCATGAATCTTGAATCATGAATTGAATCATGAATCATGAATTAATTCATGAATCATGAATAATGAATCATGAATCATGAATCGAATCATGAATCATGAGTCAAGAATCATGAATCGAATCATGAATCATGAATCATGAATCATGAATTGAATCATGAATCATGAATCAAGAATCAAGAATCGAATCATGAATCATGAATTGAATCATGAATTGAATCATGAATCATGAATTGAATCATGAATCATGAATTGAATCATGAATTATGAATCATGAATCATGAATCATGAATTGAATCATGAATCATGAATCATGAATTGAATCAGGATTCGAATAATGGATTCAATCATGAATCATGAATTGAATCATGAATCATGAATTATGAATCATGAATTGAATCATAAATCATGAATCATGAATCGAATCATGAATCATGAATTGAATCATGAATCATGAATTGAATCATAAATCATGAATTGAATCATGAATCATGAATCATGAATTGAATCATGAATTGAATCATGAATCATGAATCATAAATTGAATCATGAATCATGAATCATGAATTGAATCATGAATCATGAATTGAATCATGAATTGAATCATAAATCATGAATCATTAATCATGAATTGAATTCATCAATCATGAATCATGAATCATGAATCATAAATTGAATCATGATTCATGAGTCATGAATTGAATCATGAATTGAATCATAAATCATGAATTAAATCATAAATCATGAATCATGATTTGAATCATGAATCATGAATCGAATCATGAATCATGAATTGAATCCTGAATCATGAATTGAATCATGAATCATGAATCATGAATTGAATCATGAATCATGAATCATGAATTGAATCATGAATCTTGAATCATGAATTGAATCATGAATCATGAATCATGAATCATGAATTGAATCATGAATCATGAATCAAGAATCATGAATTGAATCATGAATCATGAATTGAATCATGAATCATGAATCATGAATTATGAATTGAATCATGAATCATGAATCATGAATTGAATCATAATTCATGAATCATGAATCATGAATTGAATTATGAATCATGAATCATGAATTGAATCATGAATCATGAATTGAATCATGAATTATGAATCATGAATCATGAATCATGAATTGAATCATGAATCATGAATCATGAATTGAATCAGGATTCGAATAATGGATTCAATCATGAATCATGAATTGAATCATGAATCATGAATTATGAATCATGAATTGAATCATAAATCATGAATTGAATCATGAATCATAAATCATGAATTGAATCATGAATCATGAATCGAATCATGAATCATGAATTGAATCATGAATCATGAATTGAATCATAAATCATGAATTGAATCATGAATCATGAATCATGAATTGAATCATGAATTGAATCATGAATCATGAATCATGAATTGAATCATGAATCATGAATCATGAATTGAATCATGAATCATGAATTGAATCATGAATTGAATCATAAATCATGAATCATTAATCATGAATTGAATTCATCAATCATGAATCATGAATCATGAATCATAAATTGAATCATGATTCATGAGTCATGAATTGAATCATGAATTGAATCATAAATCATGAATTAAATCATAAATCATGAATCATGAATTGAATCATGAATCATGAATCGAATCATGAATCATGAATTGAATCCTGAATCATGAATTGAATCATGAATCATGAATCATGAATTGAATTATGAATCATGAATCATGAATTGAATCATGAATCTTGAATCATGAATTGAATCATGAATCATGAATCATGAATCATGAATCATGAATTGAATCATAATTCATGAATCATGAATCATGAATTGAATCATGAATCATGAATCATGAATCATGAATTGAATCATGAATCATGAATTGAATCATGAATCATGAATCATGAATTGAATCATGAATCATGAATTGAATCATGAATCATGAATCATTAATTGAATCATGAATTTAATCATAAATCATTAATCATGAATCATGAATTGAATCATGAATCATGAATTGAATCATGAATCATGAATCATGAATTGAATCATGAATCATGAATCATGAATCATAAATTGAATCATGAATCATGAATCATGAATTGAATCATGAATTGAATCATGAATCATGAATCATGAATTGAATCATGAATCATTAATCATGAATTGAATCATGAATCATGAATTGAATCATGAATCATGAATCGAATCATGAATCATGAATTGAATCACGAATCGAATCATGAATCATGAATCATGAATTGAATAATGAATCATAATTTGAATCATGAATCACGAATCGAATCATGAATCTTGAATCATGAATTGAATCATGAATCATGAATTAAATCATGAATCATGAATCGAATCATGAATCATGAGTCAAGAATCATGAATCGAATCATGAATCATGAATCATGAATCATGAATTGAATCATGAATCATGAATCATGAATCATGAATTGAATCATGAATCATGAATCATGAATCGAATCATGAATCATGAATCGAATCATGAATCATGAATCAAGAATCATGAATCGAATCATGAATCATGAATTGAATCATGAATTGAATCATGAATCATGAATTGAATCATGAATCATGAATCATGAATTGAATCATGAATCATGAATCATGAATCATGAATCATGAATTGAATCATGAATCAGGAATCATGAATTGAATCAGGATTCGAATCATGAATTAAATCATGAATCATGAATTGAATCATGAATCATGAATTATGAATCATGAATTGAATCATAAATCATGAATTGAATCATGAATCATGAATCATGAATCATGAATCATAAATCATGAATTGAATCATGAATCATGAATCATGAATCGAATCATGAATCATGAATTGAATCATGAATCATAAATAGAATCATGAATCATGAATTGAATCATGAATTGAATCATGAATTGAATCATGAATCATGAATTGAATCATGAATTAAATCATGAATCATGAAGCATGAATTGAATCATGAATCATGAATTGAATCATGAATCATGAGTCAAGAATCATGAATCGAATAATGAATCCTGAATCATGAATCATGAATTGAATCATGAATCATGAATCATGAATCGAATCATGAATCATGAGTCAAGAATCATGAATCGAATCATGAATCATGAATTGAATCATGAATTGAATCATGAATCATGAATTGAATCATGAATCATGAATTGAATCATGAATCATGAATCATGAATTGAATCAGGATTCGAATCATGAATTGAATCATGAATCATGAATTGAATCATGAATCATGAATTATGAATCATGAATTGAATCATGAATCATGAATTGAATCATGAATCATGAATCATGAATCATAAATCATGAATTGAATCATGAATCATGAATCATGAATCGAATCATGAATCATGAATTGAATCATGAATCATGAATTGAATCATAAATCATGAATTGAATCATGAATCATGAATCATGAATTGAATCATGAATTGAATCATGAATCATGAATCATGAATTGAATCATGAATCATGAATCATGAATTGAATCATGAATCATGAATTGAATCATGAATTGAATCATAAATCATGAATCATGAATCATGAATTGAATTCATCAATCATGAATTATGAATCATGAATTGAATCATGAATCATGAATTGAATCATGAATCATGAATCATGAATCATAAATCATGAATTGAATCATGAATCATGAATCATGAATCGAATCATGAATCATGAATTGAATCATGAATCATGAATTGAATCATGAATCATGAATTGAATCATGAATCATGAATCATGAATTGAATCATGAATCTTGAATCATGAATTGAATCATGAATCATAATTCATGAATCATGAATTGAATCATGAATCATGAATCATAAATCGAATCATGAATCATGAATCAAGAATCATGAATTGAATCATGAATCATGAATTGAATCATGAATCATGAATTGAATCATGAATCATGAATCATGAATTATGAATTGAATCATAATTCATGAATCATGAATCATGAATTGAATCATGAATCATGAATCATGAATCATGAATTGAATCATGAATCATGAATTGAATCATGAATCATGAATCATGAATTGAATCATGAATCATGAATTGAATCATGAATCATGAATCATTAATTGAATCATGAATCACGAATCGAATCATGAATCATGAATCATGAATTGAATCATGAATCATGAATTGAATCATGAATCATGAATTGAATCATGAATCATGAATTGAATCATGAATCATGAATTGAATCATGAATCATGAATCGAATCATGAATCTTGAATCATGAATTGAATCATGAATCATGAATTAAATCATGAATCATGAATCGAATCATGAATCATGAGTCAAGAATCATGAATCGAATCATGAATCATGAATCATGAATTGAATCATGAATCATGAATCATGAATTGAATCATGAATCATGAATCATGAATCGAATCATGAATCATGAATCAAGAATCATGAATCGAATCATGAATCATGAATTGAATCATGAATTGAATCATGAATTGAATCATGAATTGAATCATGAATCATAAATTGAATCATGAATCATGAATCATGAATTGAATCATGAATCATGAATCATGAATCATGAATTGAATCATGAATCATGAATCATGAATTGAATCAGAATTCGAATCATGAATTGAATCATAAATCATGAATTGAATCATGAATCATGAATCATGAATCATAAATCATGAATTGAATCATGAATCATGAATTATGAATCGAATCATGAATCATGAATTGAATCATGAATCATGAATTGAATCATGAATCATGAATTGAATCATGAATCATGAATCATGAATTGAATCGTGAATCATGAATTGAATCATGAATTAAATCATGAATCATGAATCATGAATCATAAATTGAATCATGAATTGAATCATGAATCATGAATCATGAATTGAATCATGAATCATGAATTGAATCATGAATCATGAATCATGAATTGAATCATGAATCATGAATTGAATCATAAATCATGAATCATTAATTGAATCATGAATTTAATCATAAATCATGAATCATGAATCATAAATTGAATCATGAATCATGAATTGAATCATGAATCATGAATCATGAATTGAATCATGAATCATGAATCATGAATTATGAATCATAAATTGAATCATGAATCATGAATCATGAATTGAATCATGAATTGAATCATGAATCATGAATCATGAATCGAATCATGAATCATGAATTGAATCATGAATCATGAATTGAATCATGAATCATGAATCATGAATTGAATCGTGAATCATGAATTGAATCATGAATTAAATCATGAATCATGAATCATGAATCATAAATTGAATCATGAATTGAATCATGAATCATGAATCATGAATTGAATCATGAATCATGAATCATGAATTGAATCATGAATCATGAATCATGAATTGAATCATGAATCATGAATTGAATCATGAATTGAATCATAAATCATGAATCATGAATCATGAATTGAATTCATCAATCATGAATCATGAATCATGAATCATAAATTGAATCATGATTCATGAGTCATGAATTGAATCATGAATTGAATCATGAATCATGAATCATGAATTGAATCATGAATCATGAATCATGAATTGAATCATGAATCATGAATCGAATCATGAATCATGAATTGAATCATGAATCATGAATTGAATCATGAATTAAATCATGAATCATGAATCGAATCATGAATCTTGAATCATGAATTGAATCATGAATCATGAATTGAATCATGAATCATGAATCATGAATTGAATCATGAATCATGAATCATGAATTGAATCATGAATCATGAATTGAATCATGAATCATGAATCATGAATTAGGAATTGAATCATGAATCATGAATCATGAATCATGAATTGAATCATGAATCATGAATCATGAATCATGAAGTGAATCATGAATCATGAATCGAATCATGAATCATGAATCAAAAATCATGAATCGAATCATGAATCATGAATTGAATCATGAATCATGAATCATGAATTTAATCATGAATCATGAATCATGAATCAGAAATCGAATCATGAATCATGAATCATGAATTGAATTCATCAATCATGAATCATGAATCATGAATCATAAATTGAATCATGATTCATGAGTCATGAATTGAATCATGAATTGAATCATGAATCATGAATTAAATCATAAATCATGAATCATGAATTGAATCATGAATCATGAATCGAATCATGAATCATGAATTGAATCATGAATCATGAATCATGAATTGAATCATGAATCATGAATCATGAATTGAATCATGAATCTTGAATCATGAATTGAATCATGAATCATGAATCATGAATCATGAATCATGAATTGAATCATGAATCATGAATCATGAATTGAATCATAATTCATGAATCATGAATCATGAAATGAATCATGAATTGAATCATGAAACATGAATCATGAATTATGAATTGAATCATGAATCATGAATCATGAATTGAATCATAATTCATGAATCATGAATCATGAATTGAATCATGAATCATGAATCATGAATTGAATCATGAATCATGAATTGAATCATGAATCATGAATCATGAATTGAATCATGAATCATGAATTGAATCATGAATCATGAATCATTAATTGAATCATGAATTTAATCATAATTCATGAATCATGAATCATGAATTGAATCATGAATTGAATCATGAATCATGAATCATGAATTGAATCATGAATCATGAATCATGAATCATGAATTGAATCATGAATCATGAATCATGAATCGAATCATGAATCATGAATCAAGAATCATGAATCGAATCATGAATCATGAATTGAATCATGAATTGAATCATGAATCATGAATCATGAATTGAATCATGAATTGAATCATGAATCATGAATCATGAATTGAATCATGAATCATTAATCATGAATTGAATCATGAATCATGAATCGAATCATGAATCATGAATTGAATCACGAATCGAATCATGAATCATGAATCATGAATTGAATCATGAATCATGAATTAAATCATGAATCATGAATCGAATCATGAATCATGAGTCAAGAATCATGAATCGAATCATGAATCATGAATCATGAATCGAATCATGAATCATGAATCAAGAATCATGAATCGAATCATGAATCATGAATTATGAATCATAAATTGAATCATGAATCATGAATCATGAATTGAATCATGAATTGAATCATGAATCATGAATCATGAATTGAATCATGAATCATTAATCATGAATTGAATCATGAATCATGAATCGAATCATGAATCATGAATTGAATCACGAATCGAATCATGAATCATGAATCATGAATTGAATCATGAATCATGAATTAAATCATGAATCATGAATCGAATCATGAATCATGAGTCAAGAATCATGAATCGAATCATGAATCATGAATCATGAATTGAATCATGAATCATGAATCATGAATCATGAATTGAATCATGAATCATGAATCATGAATCGAATCATGAATCATGAATCAAGAATCATGAATCGAATCATGAATCATGAATTGAATCATGAATTGAATCATGAATTGAATCATGAATCATGAATTGAATCATGAATCATGAATCATGAATTGAATCATGAATCATGAATCATGAATTGAATCATGAATCATGAATCATGAATCATGAATCATAAATTTAATCATGATTCATGAGTCATGAATTGAATCATGAATTGAATCATGAATCATGAATCATGAATTGAATCATGAATCATGAATCATGAATTGAATCATGAATCATGAATCGAATCATGAATCATGAATTGAATCATGAATCATGAATTGAATCATGAATCATGAATTGAATCATGAATCATGAATCGAATCATGAATCTTGAATCATGAATTGAATCAAGAATCATGAATTGAATCATGAATCATGAATCATGAATTGAATCATGAATCATGAATCATGAATTGAATCATGAATCATGAATTGAATCATGAATCATGAATCATGAATTAGGAATTGAATCATGAATCATGAATCATGAATCATGAATTGAATCATGAATCATGAATCATGAATCATGAATCATGAAGTGAATCATGAATCATGAAGTGAATCATGAATCATGAATCGAATCATGAATCATGAATCAAAAATCATGAATCGAATCATGAATCATGAGTCAAGAATCATGAATCGAATCATGAATCATGAATCATGAATTGAATCATGAATCATGAATCATGAATCATGAATTGAATCATGAATCGAATCATGAATCATGAATCAAGAATCATGAATCGAATCATGAATCATGAATTGAATCATGAATTGAATCATGAATTGAATCATGAATCATGAATTGAATCATGAATCATGAATCATGAATTGAATCATGAATCATGAATCATGAATTGAATCATGAATCATGAATCATGAATCATGAATCATAAATTGAATCATGATTCATGAGTCATGAATTGAATCATGAATTGAATCATGAATCATGAATCATGAATTGAATCATGAATCATGAATCATGAATTGAATCATGAATCATGAATCGAATCATGAATCATGAATTGAATCATGAATCATGAATTGAATCATGAATCATGAATTGAATCATGAATCATGAATCGAATCATGAATCTTGAATCATGAATTGAATCATGAATCATGAATTGAATCATGAATCATGAATCATGAATTGAATCATGAATCATGAATCATGAATTGAATCATGAATCATGAATTGAATCATGAATCATGAATCATGAATTAGGAATTGAATCATGAATCATGAATCATGAATCATGAATTGAATCATGAATCATGAATCATGAATCATGAATCATGAAGTGAATCATGAATCATGAATCGAATCATGAATCATGAATCAAAAATCATGAATCGAATCATGAATCATGAATTGAATCATGAATCATGAATCATGAATTTAATCATGAATCATGAATCAGAAATCGAATCATGAATCATGAATCATGAATCATGAATTGAATTCATCAATCATGAATCATGAATCATGAATCATAAATTGAATCATGATTCATGAGTCATGAATTGAATCATGAATTGAATCATGAATCATGAATTAAATCATAAATCATGAATCATGAATTGAATCATGAATCATGAATCGAATCATGAATCATGAATTGAATCATGAATCATGAATTGAATCATGAATCATGAATCATGAATTGAATCATGAATCATGAATCATGAATTGAATCATGAATCTTGAATCATGAATCATGAATCATGAATCATGAATCATGAATTGAATCATGAATCATGAATCATGAATTGAATCATAATTCATGAATCATGAATCATGAATTGAATCATGAATCATGAATTGAATCATGAATCATGAATCATGAATTATGAATTGAATCATGAATCATGAATCATGAATTGAATCATAATTCATGAATCATGAATTGAATCATGAATCATGAATCATGAATCATGAATTGAATCATGAATCATGAATTGAATCATGAATCATGAATCATGAATTGAATCATGAATCATGAATTGAATCATGAATCATGAATCATTAATTGAATCATGAATTTAATCATAAATCATGAATCATGAATCATGAATTGAATCATGAATCATGAATTGAATCATGAATCATGAATCATGAATTTAATCATGAATCATGAATCATGAATTATGAATCATAAATTGAATCATGAATCATGAATCATGAATTGAATCATGAATTGAATCATGAATCATGAATCATGAATTGAATCATGAATCATTAATCATGAATTGAATCACGAATCGAATCATGAATCATGAATCATGAATTGAATCATGAATCATGAATTAAATCATGAATCATGAATCGAATCATGAATCATGAGTCAAGAATCATGAATCGAATCATGAATCATGAATCATGAATTGAATCATGAATCATGAATCATGAATCATGAATTGAATCATGAATCATGAATCATGAATCGAATCATGAATCATGAATCAAGAATCATGAATCGAATCATGAATCATGAATTGAATCATGAATTGAATCATGAATTGAATCATGAATCATGAATTGAATCATGAATCATGAATCATGAATTGAATCATGAATCATGAATCATGAATTGAATCATGAATCATGAATCATGAATCATGAATCATGAATTGAATCATGAATCATGAATCATGAATTGAATCAGGATTTGAATCATGAATTGAATCATGAATCATGAATTGAATCATGAATCATGAATTATGAATCATGAATTGAATCATAAATCATGAATTGAATCATGAATCATGAATCATGAATCATGAATCATGAATCATAAATTGAATCATGAATCATGAATTGAATCATAATTTGAATCATGAATCATGAATCATGAATTGAATCATGAATCATTAATCATGAATTGAATCATGAATCATGAATCGAATCATGAATCATGAATTGAATCACGAATCGAATCATGAATCATAAATCATGAATTGAATCATGAATCATGAATTAAATCATGAATCATGAATTGAATCATGAATCATGAATCATGAATTGAATCATGAATCATGAATCATGAATCATGAATCATGAATTGAATCATGAATCATGAATCATGAATTGAATCAGGATTTGAATCATGAATTGAATCATGAATCATGAATTGAATCATGAATCATGAATTATGAATCATGAATTGAATCATAAATCATGAATTGAATCATGAATCATGAATCATGAATCATGAATCATGAATCATAAATCATGAATTGAAACATGAATCATGAATCATGAATCGAATCATGAATCATGAATTGAATCATGAATCATGAATCATGAATCATGAATTGAATCATGAAACATGAATCATGAATTGAATCATGAATTGAATCATGAATCATGAATTGAATCATGAATTAAATCATGAATCATGAATCATGAATCATAAATTGAATCATGAATCATAAATTGAATCATGAATTGAATCATGAATCATGAATCATGAATTGAATCATGAATCTTGAATCATGAATCATGAATTGAATCATGAATCATGAATTGAATCATGAATTGAATCATAAATCATGATTAATGAATCATGAATTGAATTCATCAATCATGAATCATGAATCATGAATCATATATTGAATCATGATTCATGAGTCATGAATTGAATCATGAATTGAATCATGAATCATGAATCATGAATTGAATCATGAATCATGAATTGAATCATGAATCATGAATCGAATCATGAATCATGAATTGAATCTTGAATCATGAATTGAATCATGAATCATGAATTGAATCATGAATCATGAATCGAATCATGAATCATGAATTGAATCATGAATCATGAATTGAATCAAGAATCATGAATCATGAATTATGAATCATGAATCATGAATTGAATCATGAATCATGAATCATGAATTGAATCATGAATTGAATCATGAATCATGAATTGAATCATGAATCATGAATCATGAATTATGAATTGAATCATGAATCTTGAATCATGAATTGAATCATGAATCATGAATTGAATCATGAATCATGAATCATGAATCATGAATCATGAATTGAATCATGAATCATGAATCATGAATTGAATCATGAATCATGAATTGAATCATGAATCATGAATCATGAATTGAATCATGAATCATGAATCATGAATTGAATCATGAATCATGAATCATGAATCATGAATCATGAATCATGAAGTTAATCATGAATCATGAATCATGAATCGAATCATGTATCATGAATCAAAAATCATGAATCGAATCATGAATCATGAATTGAATCATAAATCATGAATCATGAATTTAATCATGAATCATGAATCATGAATCAGAAATCGAATCATGAATCATGAATCATGAATCATGAATCATGAATTGAATCATGAATCATGAATCATGAATCATGAATTGAATCATGAATCATGAATCATAAATCAAATCATGAATCATGAATTGAATCATGAATCATGAATCATGAATCATGAATTGAATCATGAATTAAATCATGAATCATGAATTGAATCATGAATTGAATCATGAATCATGAATTGAATCAGGATTCGAATCATGAATTGAATCATGAATCATGAATTGAATCATGAATCATGAATTATGAATCATGAATTGAATCATGAATCATGAATTGAATCATGAATCATGAATCATGAATCATAAATCATGAATTGAATCATGAATCATGAATCATGAATCGAATCATGAATCATGAATTGAATCATGAATCATGAATTGAATCATAAATCATGAATTGAATCATGAATCATGAATCATGAATTGAATCATGAATTGAATCATGAATCATGAATCATGAATTGAATCATGAATCATGAATCATGAATTGAATCATGAATCATGAATTGAATCATGAATTGAATCATAAATCATGAATCATGAATTGAATCATAAATCATAAATCATGAATCATGAATTGAATTCATCAATCATGAATCATGAATCATAAATCATAAATTGAATCATGATTCATGAGTCATGAATTGAATCATGAATTGAATCATGAATCATGAATTAAATCATAAATCATGAATCATGAATTGAATCATGAATCATGAATCGAATCATGAATCATGAATTGAATCATGAATCATGAATTGAATCATAAATCATGAATCATGAATTGAATCATGAATCATGAATCATGAATTGAATCATGAATCTTGAATCATGAATTGAATCATGAATCATGAATCATGAATCATGAATTGAATCATGAATCATGAATCGAATCATGAATCATGAATCAAGAATCATGAATTGAATCATGAATCATGAATTGAATCATGAATCATGAATCATGAATCGTGAATTGAATCATGAATCATGAATCATGAATTGAATCATAATTCATGAATCATGAATCATGAATTGAATCATGAATCATGAATCATGAATTGAATCATGAATCATGAATTGAATCATGAATCATGAATCATGAATTGAATCATGAATCATGAATCATGAATCATGAATCATTAATTGAATCATGAATTTAATCATAAATCATGAATCATGAATCATGAATTGAATCATGAATCATGAATTGAATCATGAATCATGAATCATGAATTGAATCATGAATCATGAATCATGAATCATGAATCATGAATCATAAATTGAATCATGAATCATGAATCATGAATTGAATCATGAATTGAATCATGAATCATGAATCATGAATTGAATCATGAATCATTAATCATGAATTGAATGATGAATCATGAATCGAATCATGAATCATGAATTGAATCCCGAATCGAATCATGAATCATGAATCATGAATTGAATCATGAATCATGAATTGAATCATGAATCATGAATTGAATCATGAATCATGAATCGAATCATGAATCTTGAATCATGAATTGAATCATGAATCATGAATTAAATCATGAATCATGAATCGAATCATGAATCATGAGTCAAGAATCATGAATCGAATCATGAATCATGAATCATGAATTATGAATTGAATCATGAATCATGAATCATGAATTGAATCATGAATCATGAATCATGAATCGAATCATGAATCATGAATCAAGAATCATGAATCATGAATCAAATCATGAATCATGAATTGAATCATGAATTGAATCATGAATCATGAATTGAATCATGAATCATGAATCATAAATTGAATCATGAATCATGAATCATGAATCATGAATCATGAATTGAATCATGAATCATGAATCATGAATTGAATCAGGATTCGAATCATGAATTGAATCATAAATCATGAATTGAATCATGAATCATGAATCATGAATCATGAATCATAAATCATGAATTGAATCATGAATCATGAATCATGAATCGAATCATGAATCATGAATTGAATCATGAATCATGATTTGAATCATGAATCATGAATTGAATCATGAATCATGAATTGAATCATGAATTGAATCATGAATCATGAATTGAATCATGAATTAAATCATGAATCATGAATCATGAATCATAAATTGAATCATGAATTGAATCATGAATCATAAATCATGAATTGAATCATGAATCATGAATCATGAATTGAATCATGAATCATGAATCATGAATTGAATTATGAATCATGAATTGAATCATGAATTGAATCATAAATCATGAATCATGAATCATGAATTGAGTTCATCAATCATGAATCATGAATCATGAATCATAAATTGAATCATGATTCATGAGTCATGAATTGAATCATGAATTGAATCATGAATCATGAATTGAATCATGAATCATGAATCATGAATCGAATCATGAATCTTGAATCATGAATTGAATCATGAATCATGAATTGAATCATGAATCATGAATTATGAATTGAATCATGAATCATGAATCATGAATTGAATCATGAATCATGAATTCAATCATGAATCATGAATTATGAATTGAATCATGAATCATGAATCATGAATTGAATCATGAATCATGAATCATGAATCATGAATCATGAAGTGAATCATGAATCATGAATCATGAAGTGAATCATGAATCATGAATCATGAATCGAATCATGAATCATGAATCAAAAATCATGAATCGAATCATGAATCATGAATTGAATCATGAATCATGAATCATAAATTTAATCATGAATCATGAATCATAAATTAAATCATGAATCATGAATTGAATCATGAATCATGAATCATGAATTGAATCAGGATTCGAATCATGAATTGAATCATAAATCATGAATTGAATCATGAATCATGAATCATGAATCATGAATCATGAATCATGAATCATGAATCATAAATCATGAATTGAATCATGAATCATGAATCATGAATCGAATCATGAATCATGAATTGAATCATGAATCATGATTTGAATCATGAATCATGAATTGAATCATGAATCATGAATTGAATCATGAATTGAATCATGAATCATGAATTGAATCATGAATTAAATCATGAATCATGAATCATGAATCATAAATTGAATCATGAATTGAATCATGAATCATGAATCATGAATTGAATCATGAATCATGAATCATGAATTGAATCATGAATCATGAATCATGAATTGAATCATGAATCATGAATTGAATCATAAATCATGAATCATGAATCATGAATTGAGTTCATCAATCATGAATCATGAATCATGAATCATAAATTGAATCATGATTCATGAGTCATGAATTGAATCATGAATTGAATCATGAATCATGAATTGAATCATGAATCATGAATTGAATCATGAATCATGAATCATGAATCGAATCATGAATCTTGAATCATGAATTGAATCATGAATCATGAATTGAATCATGAATCATGAATTATGAATTGAATCATGAATCATGAATCATGAATTGAATCATGAATCATGAATTCAATCATGAATCATGAATTATGAATTGAATCATGAATCATGAATCATGAATTGAATCATGAATCATGAATCATGAATCATGAAGTGAATCATGAATCATGAATCATGAATCGAATCATGAATCATGAATCAAAAATCATGAATCGAATCATGAATCATGAATTGAATCATGAATCATGAATCATGAATTTAATCATGAATCATGAATCATAAATTGAATCATGAATCATAAATTGAATCATGAATTGAATCATGAATAATGAATCATGAATTGAATCATGAATCATGAATTGAATCATGAATCATGAATTGAATCATGAATCATGAATTGAATCATGAATTGAATCATAAATCATGA
Organism: Mixophyes fleayi; assembly: GCF_038048845.1. Lineage (NCBI taxonomy): Eukaryota > Metazoa > Chordata > Amphibia > Anura > Limnodynastidae > Mixophyes > Mixophyes fleayi. The sequence goes on along the minus strand of NW_027446555.1, from coordinate 27,732 downwards.
ATCATGAATCATGAATTGAATTCATCAATCATGAATCATGAATCATGAATCATAAATTGAATCATGATTCATGAGTCATGAATTGAATCATGAATTGAATCATGAATCATGAATCATGAATTGAATCATGAATCATGAATCATGAATTGAATCATGAATCATGAATCGAATCATGAATCATGAATTGAATCATGAATCATGAATTGAATCATGAATCATGAATCGAATCATGAATCTTGAATCATGAATTGAATCATGAATCATGAATTGAATCATGAATCATGAATCATGAATTGAATCATGAATCATGAATCATGAATCATGAATTGAATCATGAATCATGAATCATGAATCATGAATTATGAATCATGAATCATGAATCATGAATCATGAAGTTAATCATGAATCATGAATCATGAATCGAATCATGAATCATGAATCAAAAATCATGAATCGAATCATGAATCATGAATTGAATCATAAATCATGAATCATGAATTTAATCATGAATCATGAATCATGAATCAGAAATCGAATCATGAATCATGAATCATGAATCATGAATTGAATCATGAATCATGAATCATAAATCAAATCATGAATCATGAATTGAATCATGAATCATGAATCATGAATCATAAATTGAATCAGGAATTGAATCATGAATCATGAATTGAATCATGAATCATGAATTGAATCATGAATCATGAATCATGAATTGAATCAGGATTCGAATCATGAATTCAATCATGAATCATGAATTGAATCATGAATCATGAATTATGAATCATGAATTGAATCATGAATCATGAATTGAATCATGAATCATGAATCATGAATCATAAATCATGAATTGAATCATGAATCACGAATCATGAATCGAATCATGAATCATGAATTGAATCATGAATCATGAATTGAATCATAAATCATGAATTGAATCATGAATCATGAATTATGAATTGAATCATGAATTGAATCATGAATCATGAATCATGAATTGAATCATGAATCATGAATCATGAATTGAATCATGAATCATGAATTAAATCATGAATTGAATCATAAATCATGAATCATGAATTGAATCATAAATCATGAATCATGAATCATGAATTGAATTCATGAATCATGAATCATGAATCATGAATCATAAATTAAATCATGATTCATGAGTCATGAATTGAATCATGAATTGAATCATGAATCATGAATTAAATCATAAATCATGAATCATGAATTGAATCATGAATCATGAATCGAATCATGAATCATGAATTGAATCATGAATCATGAATTGAATCATGAATCATGAATCATGAATTGAATCATGAATCATGAATCATGAATTGAATCATGAATCTTGAATCATGAATTGAATCATGAATCATGAATCATGAATCATGAATTGAATCATGAATCATGAATCATGAATCGAATCATGAATCATGAATCAAGAATCATGAATTGAATCATGAATCATGAATTGAATCATGAATCATGAATTGAATCATGAATCATGAATCATGAATTATGAATTGAATCATGAATCATGAATCATGAATTGAATCATAATTCATGAATCATGAATCATGAATTGAATCATGAATCATGAATCATGAATCATGAATTGAATCATGAATCATGAATTGAATCATGAATCATGAATCATGAATTGAATCATGAATCATGAATTGAATCATGAATCATGAATCATTAATTGAATCATGAATTTAATCATAAATCATGAATCATGAATCATGAATTGAATCATGAATCATGAATTGAATCATGAATCATGAATCATGAATCTTGAATCATAAATTGAATCATGAATCATGAATCATGAATTGAATAATGAATTGAATCATGAATCATGAATCATGAATTGAATCATGAATCATTAATCATGAATTGAATGATGAATCATGAATCGAATCATGAATCATGAATTGAATCACGAATCGAATCATGAATCATGAATCATGAATTGAATCATGAATCATGAATTGAATCATGAATCATGAATTGAATCATGAATCATGAATCGAATCATGAATCTTGAATCATGAATTGAATCATGAATCATGAATTAAATCATGAATCGAATCATGAATCATGAGTCAAGAATCATGAATCGAATCATGAATCATGAATCATGAATCATGAATTGAATCATGAATCATGAATCATGAATCATGAATTGAATCATGAATCATGAATCATGAATCAAATCATGAATCATGAATCAAGAATCATGAATCATGAATCGAATCATGAATCATGAATTGAATCATGAATTGAATCATGAATCATGAATTGAATCATGAATCATGAATCATGAATCATGAATCATGAATTGAATCATGAATCATGAATCATGAATTGAATCAGGATTCGAATCATGAATTGAATCATAAATCATGAATTGAATCATGAATCATGAATCATGAATCATGAATCATAAATCATGAATTGAATCATGAATCATGAATCGAATCATGAATCATGAATTGAATCATGAATCATGAATTGAATCATGAATCATGAATTGAATCATGAATCATGAATCATGAATTGAATCATGAATTGAATCATGAATTGAATCATGAATTAAATCATGAATCATGAATCATGAATCATAAATTGAATCATGAATTGAATCATGAATCATGAATCATGAATTGAATCATGAATCATGAATCATGAATTGAATCATGAATCATGAATTGAATCATGAATCATGAATTGAATCATGAATTGAATCATAAATCATGAATCATGAATCATGAATTGAGTTCATCAATCATGAATCATGAATCATGAATCATAAATTGAATCATGATTCATGAGTCATGAATTGAATCATGAATTGAATCATGAATCATGAATCATGAATTGAATCATGAATCATGAATCATGAAATGAATCATGAATCATGAATTGAATCATGAATTGAATCATGAATCATGAATTGAATCATGAATCATGAATTGAATCATGAATCATGAATCATGAATTATGAATTGAATCATGAATCATGAATTGAATCATAATTCATGAATCATGAATCATGAATTGAATCATGAATCATGAATCATGAATCATGAATTGAATCATGAATCATGAATTGAATCATGAATCATGAATCATGAATTGAATCATGAATCATGAATTGAATCATGAATCATGAATCATTAATTGAATCATGAATTTAATCATAAATCATGAATCATGAATTGAATAATGAATTGAATCATGAATCATGAATCATGAATTGAATCATGAATCATTAATCATGAATTGAATGATGAATCATGAATCCAATCATGAATCATGAATTGAATCACGAATCGAATCATGAATCATGAATCATGAATCATGAATTGAATCACGAATCGAATCATGAATCATGAATTGAATCATGAATCATGAATCGAATCATGAATCTTGAATCATGAATTGAATCATGAATCATGAATTAAATCATGAATCGAATCATGAATCATGAGTCAAGAATCATGAATCGAATCATGAATCATGAATCATGAATCATGAATTGAATCATGAATCATGAATCATGAATCATGAATTGAATCATGAATCATGAATCATGAATCAAATCATGAATCATGAATCAAGAATCATGAATCATGAATCGAATCATGAATAATGAATTGAATCATGAATTGAATCATGAATCATGAATTGAATCATGAATCATGAATCATGAATTGAATCATGAATCATTAATCATGAATCATGAATTGAATCATGAATCATGAATCATGAACTGAATCAGGATTCGAATCATGAATTGAATCATAAATCATGAATTGAATCATGAATCATGAATCATGAATCATGAATCATAAATCATGAATTGAATCATGAATCATCATCATCATCATCATCATTTATTTATATAGCGCCACTGACTCCGCAGCGCTGTACAGAGAACTCATTCACATCTGTCCCTGCCCCATTGGAGCTTACAGTCTAAATTCCCTAATATAGACACATACTCACACACATAGAGAGGGAGACAGACAGGTAGAGACTAGGGTCAATTTTGATAGCAACCAATTAACCTACTAGTATGTTTTTGGAGTGTGGGAGGAAACCGGAGCACCCGGAGGAAACCCACGCAATCACAGGGAGAACATACAAACTCCGCACAGATAAGGCTGTGGTCGGGAATTGAACTCATGACCCTAGCGCTGTGAGGCAGAAGTGCTACCACTTCGCCACTGTGCTGCCCCATCATGAATCATGAATCGAATCATGAATCATGAATTGAATCATGAATCATGAATTGAATCATGAATCATGAATTGAATCATGAATCATGAATCATGAATTGAATCATGAATTGAATCATAAATCATGAATTGAATCATGAATTAAATCATGAATCATGAATCATGAATCATGAATTGAATCATGAATCATGAATCATGAATTGAATCATAATTCATGAATCATGAATCATGAATTGAATCATGAATCATGAATCATGAATTGAATCATGAATCATGAATTGAATCATGAATCATGAATCATGAATTGAATCATGAATCATGAATCATGAATCATTAATTGAATCATGAATTTAATCATAAATCATGAATCATGAATCATGAATTGAATCATGAATCATGAATTGAATCATGAATCATGAATCATGAATCATGAATCATGAATCATGAATCATGAATCATAAATTGAATCATGAATCATGAATCATGAATTGAATCATGAATCATTAAACATGAATTGAATGATGAATCATGAATCGAATCATGAATCATGAATTGAATCACGAATCGAATCATGAATCATGAATCATGAATTGAATCATGAATCATGAATTGAATCATGAATCATGAATCGAATCATGAATCTTGAATCATGAATTGAATCATGAATCATGAATTAAATCATGAATCATGAATCGAATCATGAATCATGAGTCAAGAATCATGAATCGAATCATGAATCATGAATCATGAATTATGAATTGAATCATGAATCATGAATCATGAATCATGAATTGAATCATGAATCATGAATCATGAATCGAATCATGAATCATGAATCAAGAATCATGAATCATGAATCAAATCATGAATCATGAATTGAATCATGAATTGAATCATGAATCATGAATTGAATCATGAATCATGAATCATAAATTGAATGATGAATCATGAATCATGAATCATGAATCATGAATTGAATCATGAATCATGAATCATGAATTGAATCAGGATTCGAATCATGAATTGAATCATAAATCATGAATTGAATCATGAATCATGAATCATGAATCATGAATCATAAATCATGAATTGAATCATGAATCATAAATCATGAATTGAATCATGAATCATGAATTGAATCATGAATCATGAATTGAATCATGAATCATGAATCGAATCATGAATCTTGAATCATGAATTGAATCATGAATCATGAATTAAATCATGAATCGAATCATGAATCATGAATCATGAATCATGAATCATAAATCATGAATTGAATCATGAATCATGAATCATGAATCGAATCATGAATCATGAATTGAATCATGAATCATGAATTGAATCATGAATCATGAATTGAATCATGAATCATGAATCATGAATTGAATCATGAATTGAATCATGAATCATGAATTGAATCATGAATTAAATCATCAATCATGAATCATGAATCATAAATTGAATCATGAATTGAATCATGAATCATGAATTGAATCATGAATCATGAATCATGAATTGAATCATGAATCATGAATCATGAATTGAATCATGAATCATGAATTGAATCATGAATTGAATCATAAATCATGAATCATGAATCATGAATTGAGTTCATCAATCATGAATCATGAATCATGAATCATAAATTGAATCATGATTCATGAGTCATGAATTGAATCATGAATTGAATCATGAATCATGAATCATGAATTGAATCATGAATCATGAATCATGAAATGAATCATGAATCATGAATTGAATCATGAATCATGAATTGAATCATGAATCATGAATCATGAATTGAATCATGAATCATGAATTGAATCATGAATCATGAATTGAATCATGAATCATAAATTGAATCATGAATCATGAATCATGAATCGAATCATGAATCTTGAATCATGAATTGAATCATGAATCATGAATTGAATCATGAATCATGAATTGAATCATGAATTTAATCATAAATCATGAATCATGAATCATGAATTGAATCATGAATCATGAATTGAATCATGAATCATGAATCATGAATTGAATCATGAATCATGAATCATGAATCATGAATCATAAATTGAATCATGAATCATGAATCATGAATTGAATCATGAATTGAATCATGAATCATGAATCATGAATTGAATCATAAATCATTAATCATGAATTGAATGATGAATCATGAATCGAATCATGAATCATGAATTGAATCACGAATCGAATCATGAATCATGAATTGAATCATGAATCATGAATTGAATCATGAATCATGAATCGAATCATGAATCTTGATTCATGAATTGAATCATGAATCATGAATTAAATCATGAATCATGAATCGAATCATGAATCATGAGTCAAGAATCATGAATCGAATCATGAATCATGAATCATGAATCATGAATTGAATCATGAATCATGAATCATGAATCATGAATTGAATCATGAATCATGAATCGAATCATGAATCATGAATCAAGAATCATGAATCATGAATCGAATCATGAATCATGAATTGAATCATGAATTGAATCATGAATCATGAATTGAATCATAATTCATGAATCATGAATTGAATCATGAATCATGAATCATGAATCATGAATTGAATCATGAATCATGAATCATGAATTGAATCAGGATTCGAATCATGAATTGAATCATAAATCATGAATTGAATCATGAATCATGAATCATGAATTATGAATCATAAATCATGAATTGAATCATGAATCATGAATCATGAATCGAATCATGAATCATGAATTGAATCATGAATCATGAATTGAATCATGAATCATGAATTGAATCATGAATCATGAATTGAATCATGAATCATGAATCATGAATTGAATCATGAATTGAATCATGAATCATAAATTGAATCATGAATTGAATCATGAATCATGAATCATGAATTGAATCATGAATCATGAATCATGAATTGAATCATGAATCATGAATCATGAATTGAATCATGAATCATGAATTGAATCATAAATCATGAATTGAATCATGAATCATGAATCATGAATCGAATCATGAATCTTGAATCATGAATTGAATCATGAATCATGAATTGAATCATGAATCATGAATCATGAATCATGAATTGCATCATGAATCATGAATTATGAATTGAATCATGAATCATGAATCATGAATTGAATCATGAATCATGAATCATGAATCATGAATCATGAAGTGAATCATGAATCATGAATCATGAATCGAATCATGAATCATGAATCAAAAATCATGAATCGAATCATGAATCATGAATTGAATCATGAATCATGAATCATGAATTTAATCATGAATCATGAATCAGAAATCGAATCATGAATCATGAATCATGAATCATGAATTGAATTCATCAATCATGAATCATGAATCATGAATTGAATTCATCAATCATGAATCATGAATCATGAATCATAAATTGAATCATGATTCATGAGTCATGAATTAAATCATGAATTGAATCATGAATCATGAATTAAATCATAAATTATGAATCATGAATTGAATCATGAATCATGAATCGAATCATGAATCATGAATTGAATCATGAATCATGAATTGAATCATGAATCATGAATCATGAATTGAATCATGAATCATGAATCATGAATTGAGTTCATCAATCATGAATCATGAATCATGAATCATAAATTGAATCATGATTCATGAGTCATGAATTGAATCATGAATTGAATCATGAATCATGAATCATGAATTGAATCATGAATCATGAATCATGAAATGAATCATGAATCATGAATTGAATCATGAATCATGAATTGAATCATGAATCATGAATCATGAATTGAATCATGAATCATGAATTGAATCATGAATCATGAATTGAATCATGAATCATAAATTGAATCATGAATCATGAATCATGAATCGAATCATGAATCTTGAATCATGAATTGAATCATGAATCATGAATTAAATCATGAATCATGAATTGAATCATGAATTTAATCATAAATCATGAATCATGAATCATGATTTGAATCATGAATCATGAATTGAATCATGAATCATGAATCATGAATTGAATCATGAATCATGAATCATGAATCATGAATCATAAATTGAATCATGAATCATGAATTGAATCATGAATCATGAATCGAATCATGAATCTTGAATCATGAATTGAATCATGAATCATGAATTAAATCATGAATCATGAATCGAATCATGAATCATGAGTCAAGAATCATGAATCGAATCATGAATCATGAATCATGAATTATGAATTGAATCATGAATCATGAATCATGAATCATGAATTGAATCATGAATCATGAATCATGAATCATGAATCGAATCATGAATCATGAATCAAGAATCATGAATCATGAATCAAATCATGAATCATGAATTGAATCATGAATTGAATCATGAATCATGAATTGAATCATGAATCATGAATCATAAATTGAATCATGAATCATGAATCATGAATCATGAATCATGAATTGAATCATGAATCATGAATCATGAATTGAATCAGGATTCGAATCATGAATTGAATCATAAATCATGAATTGAATCATGAATCATGAATCATGAATCATGAATCATAAATCATGAATTGAATCATGAATCATGAATCATGAATTGAATCATGAATCATGAATTGAATCATGAATCATGAATTGAATCATGAATCATGAATCGAATCATGAATCTTGAATCATGAATTGAATCATGAATCATGAATTAAATCATGAATCGAATCATGAATCATGAATCATGAATCATAAATCATGAATTGAATCATGAATCATGAATCATGAATCGAATCATGAATCATGAATTGAATCATGAATCATGAATTGAATCATGAATCATGAATTGAATCATGAATCATGAATCATGAATTGAATCATGAATTGAATCATGAATCATGAATTGAATCATGAATTAAATCATCAATCATGAATCATGAATCATAAATTGAATCATGAATTGAATCATGAATCATGAATCATGAATTGAATCATGAATCATGAATCATGAATTGAATCATGAATCATGAATCATGAATTGAATCATGAATCATGAATTGAATCATGAATTGAATCATAAATCATGAATCATGAATCATGAATTGAGTTCATCAATCATGAATCATGAATCATGAATCATAAATTGAATCATGATTCATGAGTCATGAATTGAATCATGAATTGAATCATGAATCATGAATCATGAATTGAATCATGAATCATGAATCATGAAATGAATCATGAATCATGAATTGAATCATGAATCATGAATTGAATCATGAATCATGAATCATGAATTGAATCATGAATCATGAATTGAATCATGAATCATAAATTGAATCATGAATCATGAATCATGAATCGAATCATGAATCTTGAATCATGAATTGAATCATGAATCATGAATTGAATCATGAATCATGAATTGAATCATGAATTTAATCATAAATCATGAATCATGAATCATGAATTGAATCATGAATCATGAATTGAATCATGAATCATGAATCATGAATTGAATCATGAATCATGAATCATGAATCATGAATCATAAATTGAATGATGAATCATGAATCATGAATTGAATCATGAATTGAATCATGAATCATGAATCATGAATTGAATCATAAATCATTAATCATGAATTGAATGATGAATCATGAATCGAATCATGAATCATGAATTGAATCACGAATCGAATCATGAATCATGAATCATGAATTGAATCATGAATCATGAATTGAATCATGAATCATGAATCGAATCATGAATCTTGATTCATGAATTGAATCATGAATCATGAATTAAATCATGAATCATGAATCGAATCATGAATCATGAGTCAAGAATCATGAATCGAATCATGAATCATGAATCATGAATCATGAATTGAATCATGAATCATGAATTGAATCATGAATCATGAATCATAAATTGAATCATGAATCATGAATCATGAATCATGAATCATGAATTGAATCATGAATCATGAATCATGAATTGAATCAGGATTCGAATCATGAATTGAATCATAAATCATGAATTGAATCATGAATCATGAATCATGAATCATGAATCATAAATCATGAATTGAATCATGAATCATGAATCATGAATTGAATCATGAATCATGAATTGAATCATGAATCATGAATTGAATCATGAATCATGAATCGAATCATGAATCTTGAATCATGAATTGAATCATGAATCATGAATTAAATCATGAATCGAATCATGAATCATGAATCATGAATCATGAATCATAAATCATGAATTGAATCATGAATCATGAATCATGAATCGAATCATGAATCATGAATTGAATCATGAATCATGAATTGAATCATGAATCATGAATTGAATCATGAATCATGAATCATGAATTGAATCATGAATTGAATCATGAATCATGAATTGAATCATGAATTAAATCATCAATCATGAATCATGAATCATAAATTGAATCATGAATTGAATCATGAATCATGAATCATGAATTGAATCATGAATCATGAATCATGAATTGAATCATGAATCATGAATCATGAATTGAATCATGAATCATGAATTGAATCATGAATTGAATCATAAATCATGAATCATGAATCATGAATTGAGTTCATCAATCATGAATCATGAATCATGAATCATAAATTGAATCATGATTCATGAGTCATGAATTGAATCATGAATTGAATCATGAATCATGAATCATGAATTGAATCATGAATCATGAATCATGAAATGAATCATGAATCATGAATTGAATCATGAATCATGAATTGAATCATGAATCATGAATCATGAATTGAATCATGAATCATGAATTGAATCATGAATCATGAATTGAATCATGAATCATAAATTGAATCATGAATCATGAATCGAATCATGAATCTTGAATCATGAATTGAATCATGAATCATGAATTGAATCATGAATCATGAATTGAATCATGAATTTAATCATAAATCATGAATCATGAATCATGAATTGAATCATGAATCATGAATTGAATCATGAATCATGAATCATGAATTGAATCATGAATCATGAATCATGAATCATGAATCATAAATTGAATCATGAATCATGAATCATGAATTGAATCATGAATTGAATCATGAATCATGAATCATGAATTGAATCATAAATCATTAATCATGAATTGAATGATGAATCATGAATCGAATCATGAATCATGAATTGAATCACGAATCGAATCATGAATCATGAATCATGAATTGAATCATGAATCATGAATTGAATCATGAATCATGAATCGAATCATGAATCTTGATTCATGAATTGAATCATGAATCATGAATTAAATCATGAATCATGAATCGAATCATGAATCATGAGTCAAGAATCATGAATCGAATCATGAATCATGAATCATGAATCATGAATTGAATCATGAATCATGAATCATGAATCATGAATTGAATCATGAATCATGAATCATGAATCGAATCATGAATCATGAATCAAGAATCATGAATCATGAATCGAATCATGAATCATGAATTGAATCATGAATTGAATCATGAATCATGAATTGAATCATAATTCATGAATCATGAATTGAATCATGAATCATGAATCATGAATCATGAATTGAATCATGAATCATGAATCATGAATTGAATCAGGATTCGAATCATGAATTGAATCATAAATCATGAATTGAATCATGAATCATGAATCATGAATTATGAATCATAAATCATGAATTGAATCATGAATCATGAATCATGAATCGAATCATGAATCATGAATTGAATCATGAATCATGAATTGAATCATGAATCATGAATTGAATCATGAATCATGAATTGAATCATGAATCATGAATCATGAATTGAATCATGAATTGAATCATGAATCATAAATTGAATCATGAATTGAATCATGAATCATGAATCATGAATTGAATCATGAATCATGAATCATGAATTGAATCATGAATCATGAATCATGAATTGAATCATGAATCATGAATTGAATCATAAATCATGAATCATGAATTGAGTTCATCAATCATGAATCATGAATCATGAATCATAAATTGAATCATGATTCATGAGTCATGAATTGAATCATGAATTGAATCATGAATCATGAATCATGAATTGAATCATGAATCATGAATCATGAATTGAATCATGAATCATGAATTGAATCATGAATCATGAATTGAATCATGAATCATGAATCATGAATCGAATCATGAATCTTGAATCATGAATTGAATCATGAATCATGAATTGAATCATGAATCATGAATCATGAATCATGAATTGCATCATGAATCATGAATCATGAATTGAATCATGAATCATGAATTGAATCATGAATCATGAATTATGAATTGAATCATGAATCATGAATCATGAATTGAATCATGAATCATGAATCATGAATCATGAATCATGAAGTGAATCATGAATCATGAATCATGAATCGAATCATGAATCATGAATCAAAAATCATGAATCGAATCATGAATCATGAATTGAATCATGAATCATGAATCATGAATTTAATCATGAATCATGAATCATGAATCAGAAATCGAATCATGAATCATGACTCATGAATCATGAATTGAATTCATCAATCATGAATCATGAATCATGAATTGAATTCATCAATCATGAATCATGAATCATGAATCATAAATTGAATCATGATTCATGAGTCATGAATTAAATCATGAATTGAATCATGAATCATGAATTAAATCATAAATTATGAATCATGAATTGAATCATGAATCATGAATCGAATCATGAATCATGAATTGAATCATGAATCATGAATTGAATCATGAATCATGAATCATGAATTGAATCATGAATCATGAATCATGAATTGAGTTCATCAATCATGAATCATGAATCATGAATCATAAATTGAATCATGATTCATGAGTCATGAATTGAATCATGAGTTGAATCATGAATCATGAATCATGAATTGAATCATGAATCATGAATCATGAAATGAATCATGAATCATGAATTGAATCATGAATCATGAATTGAATCATGAATCATGAATCATGAATTGAATCATGAATCATGAATTGAATCATGAATCATGAATTGAATCATGAATCATAAATTGAATCATGAATCATGAATCATGAATCGAATCATGAATCTTGAATCATGAATTGAATCATGAATCATGAATTGAATCATGAATCATGAATTGAATCATGAATTTAATCATAAATCATGAATCATGAATCATGAATTGAATCATGAATCATGAATTGAATCATGAATCATGAATCATGAATTGAATCATGAATCATGAATCATGAATCATGAATCATAAATTGAATCATGAATCATGAATCATGAATTGAATCATGAATTGAATCATGAATCATGAATCATGAATTGAATCATAAATCATTAATCATGAATTGAATGATGAATCATGAATCGAATCATGAATCATGAATTGAATCACGAATCGAATCATGAATCATGAATCATGAATTGAATCATGAATCATGAATCGAATCATGAATCTTGATTCATGAATTGAATCATGAATCATGAATTAAATCATGAATCATGAATCGAATCATGAATCATGAGTCAAGAATCATGAATCGAATCATGAATCATGAATCATGAATCATGAATTGAATCATGAATCATGAATCATGAATCATGAATTGAATCATGAATCATGAATCATGAATCGAATCATGAATCATGAATCAAGAATCATGAATCATGAATCGAATCATGAATCATGAATTGAATCATGAATTGAATCATGAATCATGAATTGAATCATAATTCATGAATCATGAATTGAATCATGAATCATGAATCATGAATCATGAATTGAATCATGAATCATGAATCATGAATTGAATCAGGATTCGAATCATGAATTGAATCATAAATCATGAATTGAATCATGAATCATGAATCATGAATTATGAATCATAAATCATGAATTGAATCATGAATCATGAATCATGAATCGAATCATGAATCATGAATTGAATCATGAATCATGAATTGAATCATGAATCATGAATTGAATCATGAATCATGAATTGAATCATGAATCATGAATCATGAATTGAATCATGAATTGAATCATGAATCATAAATTGAATCATGAATTGAATCATGAATCATGAATCATGAATTGAATCATGAATCATGAATCATGAATTGAATCATGAATCATGAATCATGAATTGAATCATGAATCATGAATTGAATCATAAATCATGAATCATGAATTGAGTTCATCAATCATGAATCATGAATCATGAATCATAAATTGAATCATGATTCATGAGTCATGAATTGAATCATGAATTGAATCATGAATCATGAATCATGAATTGAATCATGAATCATGAATCATGAATTGAATCATGAATCATGAATTGAATCATGAATCATGAATTGAATCATGAATCATGAATCATGAATCGAATCATGAATCTTGAATCATGAATTGAATCATGAATCATGAATTGAATCATGAATCATGAATCATGAATCATGAATTGCATCATGAATCATGAATCATGAATTGAATCATGAATCATGAATTGAATCATGAATCATGAATTATGAATTGAATCATGAATCATGAATCATGAATTGAATCATGAATCATGAATCATGAATCATGAATCATGAAGTGAATCATGAATCATGAATCATGAATCGAATCATGAATCATGAATCAAAAATCATGAATCGAATCATGAATCATGAATTGAATCATGAATCATGAATCATGAATTTAATCATCAATCATGAATCATGAATCAGAAATCGAATCATGAATCATGAATCATGAATTGAATTCATCAATCATGAATCATGAATCATGAATTGAATTCATCAATCATGAATCATGAATCATGAATCATAAATTGAATCATGATTCATGAGTCATGAATTAAATCATGAATTGAATCATGAATCATGAATTAAATCATAAATTATGAATCATGAATTGAATCATGAATCATGAATCGAATCATGAATCATGAATTGAATCATGAATCATGAATTGAATCATGAATCATGAATCATGAATTGAATCATGAATCATGAATCATGAATTGAATCATGAATCTTGAATCTTGAATTAAATCATGAATCATGAATCATGAATCATGAATCATGAATCATGAATTGAATCATGAATCATGAATCATGAATCGAATCATGAATCATGAATCAAGAATCATGAATTGAATCATGAATCATGAAATGAATCATGATCATGAATCATGAATTGAATCATGATCATGAATCATGAATTGAATCATGAATCATGAATTGAATCATAATTCATGAATCATGAATCATGAATTGAATCATTAATTGAATCATGAATTTAATCATAAATCATGAATCATGAATCATGAATTGAATCATGAATCATGAATTGAATCATGAATCATGAATCATGAATTGAATCATGAATCATGAATCATGAATCATGAATCATAAATTGAATCGTGAATCATGAATCATGAATTGAATCATGAATTGAATCATGAATCATGAATCATGAATTGAATCATGAATCATAAATTGAATCGTGAATCATGAATCATGAATTGAATCATGAATTGAATCATGAATCATGAATCATGAATTGAATCATGAATCATTAATCATGAATTGAATCATAATACATGAATCGAATCATGAATCGAATCACGAATCGAATCATGAATCATGAATCATGAATTGAATCATGAATCATGAATTGAATCATGAATCATGAATCGAATCATGAATCTTGAATCATGAATTGAATCATGAATCATGAATTAAATCATGAATCATGAATCGAATCATGAATCATGAGTCAAGAATCATGAATCGAATCATGAATCATGAATCATGAATTGAATCATGAATCATGAATCATGAATCGAATCATGAATCATGAATCAAGAATCATGAATCGAATCATGAATCATGAATTGAATCATAAATTGAATCATGAATTGAATCATGAATCATGAATTGAATCATGAATTGAATCAGGATTCGAATCATGAATTGAATCATGAATCATGAATTGAATCATGAATCATGAATTATGAATCATGAATTGAATCATAAATCATGAATTGAATCATGAATCATGAATCATGAATCATGAATCATAAATCATGAATTGAATCATGAATCATGAATCATGAATCTTGAATCATAAATTGAATCATGAATCATGAATCATGAATTGAATAATGAATTGAATCATGAATCATGAATCATGAATTGAATCATGAATCATTAATCATGAATTGAATGATGAATCATGAATCGAATCATGAATCATGAATTGAATCACGAATCGAATCATGAATCATGAATCATGAATTGAATCATGAATCATGAATTGAATCATGAATCATGAATTGAATCATGAATCATGAATCGAATCATGAATCTTGAATCATGAATTGAATCATGAATCATGAATTAAATCATGAATTGAATCATGAATCATGAGTCAAGAATCATGAATCGAATCATGAATCATGAATCATGAATTGAATCATGAATCATGAATCATGAATCATGAATTGAATCATGAATCATGAATCATGAATCAAATCATGAATCATGAATCAAGAATCATGAATCATGAATCGAATCATGAATCATGAATTGAATCATGAATTGAATCATGAATCATGAATTGAATCATGAATCATGAATCATGAATCATGAATCATGAATTGAATCATGAATCATGAATCATGAATTGAATCAGGATTCGAATCATGAATTGAATCATAAATCATGAATTGAATCATGAATCATGAATCATGAATCATGAATCATAAATCATGAATTGAATCATGAATCATGAATCATGAATCGAATCATGAATCATGAATTGAATCATGAATCATGAATTGAATCATGAATCATGAATTGAATCATGAATCATGAATCATGAATTGAATCATGAATTGAATCATGAATCTTGAATTGAATCATGAATTAAATCATGAATCATGAATCATGAATCATAAATTGAATCATGAATTGAATCATGAATCATGAATCATGAATTGAATCATGAATCATGAATCATGAATTGAATCATGAATCATGAATTGAATCATGAATCATGAATTGAATCATGAATTGAATCATAAACCATGAATCATGAATCATGAATTGAGTTCATCAATCATGAATCATGAATCATGAATCATAAATTGAATCATGATTCATGAGTCATGAATTGAATCATGAATTGAATCATGAATCATGAATCATGAATTGAATCATGAATCATGAATAATGAAATGAATCATGAATCATGAATTGAATCATGAATTGAATCATGAATCATGAATTGAATCATGAATCATGAATCATGAATTATGAATTGAATCATGAATCATATATTGAATCATAATTCATGAATCATGAATCATGAATCATGAATTGAATCATGAATCATGAATTGAATCATGAATCATGAATCATGAATTGAATCATGAATCATGAATTGAATCATGAATCATGAATCATTAATTGAATCATGAATTTAATCATAAATCATGAATCATGAATCATGAATTGAATCATGAATCATGAATTGAATCATGAATCATGAATCATGAATTGAATCATGAATCATGAATCATGAATCATGAATCGAATCATGAATCATGAATCAAAAATCATGAATCGAATCATGAATCATGAATTGAATCATGAATCATGAATCATGAATTTAATCATCAATCATGAATCATGAATCAGAAATCGAATCATGAATCATGAATCATGAATTGAATTCATCAATCATGAATCATGAATCATGAATTGAATTCATCAATCATGAATCATGAATCATGAATCATAAATTGAATCATGATTCATGAGTCATGAATTAAATCATGAATTGAATCATGAATCATGAATTAAATCATAAATTATGAATCATGAATTGAATCATGAATCATGAATCGAATCATGAATCATGAATTGAATCATGAATCATGAATTGAATCATGAATCATGAATCATGAATTGAATCATGAATCATGAATCATGAATTGAATCATGAATCTTGAATCTTGAATTAAATCATGAATCATGAATCATGAATCATGAATCATGAATCATGAATTGAATCATGAATCATGAATCATGAATCGAATCATGAATCATGAATCAAGAATCATGAATTGAATCATGAATCATGAAATGAATCATGATCATGAATCATGAATTGAATCATGATCATGAATCATGAATTGAATCATGAATCATGAATTGAATCATAATTCATGAATCATGAATCATGAATTGAATCATTAATTGAATCATGAATTTAATCATAAATCATGAATCATGAATCATGAATTGAATCATGAATCATGAATTGAATCATGAATCATGAATCATGAATTGAATCATGAATCATGAATCATGAATCATGAATCATAAATTGAATCGTGAATCATGAATCATGAATTGAATCATGAATTGAATCATGAATCATGAATCATGAATTGAATCATGAATCATAAATTGAATCGTGAATCATGAATCATGAATTGAATCATGAATTGAATCATGAATCATGAATCATGAATTGAATCATGAATCATTAATCATGAATTGAATCATAATACATGAATCGAATCATGAATCGAATCACGAATCGAATCATGAATCATGAATCATGAATTGAATCATGAATCATGAATTGAATCATGAATCATGAATCGAATCATGAATCTTGAATCATGAATTGAATCATGAATCATGAATTAAATCATGAATCATGAATCGAATCATGAATCATGAGTCAAGAATCATGAATCGAATCATGAATCATGAATCATGAATTGAATCATGAATCATGAATCATGAATCGAATCATGAATCATGAATCAAGAATCATGAATCGAATCATGAATCATGAATTGAATCATAAATTGAATCATGAATTGAATCATGAATCATGAATTGAATCATGAATCATGAATTGAATCATGAATCATGAATTGAATCATGAATTGAATCAGGATTCGAATCATGAATTGAATCATGAATCATGAATTGAATCATGAATCATGAATTATGAATCATGAATTGAATCATAAATCATGAATTGAATCATGAATCATGAATCATGAATCATGAATCATAAATCATGAATTGAATCATGAATCATGAATCATGAATCTTGAATCATAAATTGAATCATGAATCATGAATCATGAATTGAATAATGAATTGAATCATGAATCATGAATCATGAATTGAATCATGAATCATTAATCATGAATTGAATGATGAATCATGAATCGAATCATGAATCATGAATTGAATCACGAATCGAATCATGAATCATGAATCATGAATTGAATCATGAATCATGAATTGAATCATGAATCATGAATTGAATCATGAATCATGAATCGAATCATGAATCTTGAATCATGAATTGAATCATGAATCATGAATTAAATCATGAATTGAATCATGAATCATGAGTCAAGAATCATGAATCGAATCATGAATCATGAATCATGAATTGAATCATGAATCATGAATCATGAATCATGAATTGAATCATGAATCATGAATCATGAATCAAATCATGAATCATGAATCAAGAATCATGAATCATGAATCGAATCATGAATCATGAATTGAATCATGAATTGAATCATGAATCATGAATTGAATCATGAATCATGAATCATGAATCATGAATCATGAATTGAATCATGAATCATGAATCATGAATTGAATCAGGATTCGAATCATGAATTGAATCATAAATCATGAATTGAATCATGAATCATGAATCATGAATCATGAATCATAAATCATGAATTGAATCATGAATCATGAATCATGAATCGAATCATGAATCATGAATTGAATCATGAATCATGAATTGAATCATGAATCATGAATTGAATCATGAATCATGAATCATGAATTGAATCATGAATTGAATCATGAATCTTGAATTGAATCATGAATTAAATCATGAATCATGAATCATGAATCATAAATTGAATCATGAATTGAATCATGAATCATGAATCATGAATTGAATCATGAATCATGAATCATGAATTGAATCATGAATCATGAATTGAATCATGAATCATGAATTGAATCATGAATTGAATCATAAACCATGAATCATGAATCATGAATTGAGTTCATCAATCATGAATCATGAATCATGAATCATAAATTGAATCATGATTCATGAGTCATGAATTGAATCATGAATTGAATCATGAATCATGAATCATGAATTGAATCATGAATCATGAATAATGAAATGAATCATGAATCATGAATTGAATCATGAATTGAATCATGAATCATGAATTGAATCATGAATCATGAATCATGAATTATGAATTGAATCATGAATCATATATTGAATCATAATTCATGAATCATGAATCATGAATCATGAATTGAATCATGAATCATGAATTGAATCATGAATCATGAATCATGAATTGAATCATGAATCATGAATTGAATCATGAATCATGAATCATTAATTGAATCATGAATTTAATCATAAATCATGAATCATGAATCATGAATTGAATCATGAATCATGAATTGAATCATGAATCATGAATCATGAATTGAATCATGAATCATGAATCATGAATCATAAATTGAATCATGAATCATGAATCATGAATTGAATAATGAATTGAATCATGAATCATGAATCATGAATTGAATCATGAATCATTAATCATGAATTGAATGATGAATCATGAATCGAATCATGAATCATGAATTGAATCACGAATCGAATCATGAATCATGAATCATGAATCATGAATTGAATCACGAATCGAATCATGAATCATGAATTGAATCATGAATCATGAATCGAATCATGAATCTTGAATCATGAATTGAATCATGAATCATGAATTAAATCATGAATCGAATCATGAATCATGAGTCAAGAATCATGAATCGAATCATGAATCATGAATCATGAATCATGAATTGAATCATGAATCATGAATCATGAATCATGAATTGAATCATGAATCATGAATCATGAATCAAATCATGAATCATGAATCAAGAATCATGAATCATGAATCGAATCATGAATCATGAATTGAATCATGAATTGAATCATGAATTGAATCATGAATCATGAATCATGAATTGAATCATGAATCATGAATCATGAATCATGAATTGAATCATGAATCATGAATCATGAATTGAATCAGGATTCGAATCATGAATTGAATCATAAATCATGAATTGAATCATGAATCATGAATCATGAATCATGAATCATAAATCATGAATTGAATCATGAATCATGAATCATGAATCGAATCATGAATCATGAATTGAATCATGAATCATGAATTGAATCATGAATCATGAATTGAATCATGAATCATGAATCATGAATTGAATCATGAATTGAATCATGAATCATGAATTGAATCATGAATTAAATCATGAATCATGAATCATGAATTGAATCATGAATCATGAATCATGAATTGAATCATAATTCATGAATCATGAATCATGAATTGAATCATGAATCATGAATCATGAATTGAATCATGAATCATGAATTGAATCATGAATCATGAATCATGAATTGAATCATGAATCATGAATCATGAATCATGAATCATTAATTGAATCATGAATTTAATCATAAATCATGAATCATGAATCATGAATTGAATCATGAATCATGAATTGAATCATGAATCATGAATCATGAATCATGAATCATGAATCATGAATCATGAATCATGAATCATAAATTGAATCATGAATCATGAATCATGAATTGAATCATGAATTGAATCATGAATCATGAATTGAATCATGAATCATTAATCATGAATTGAATGATGAATCATGAATCGAATCATGAATCATGAATTGAATCACGAATCGAATCATGAATCATGAATCATGAATTGAATCATGAATCATGAATTGAATCATGAATCATGAATTGAATCATGAATCATGAATCGAATCATGAATCTTGAATCATGAATTGAATCATGAATCATGAATTAAATCATGAATCATGAATCGAATCATGAATCATGAGTCAAGAATCATGAATCGAATCATGAATCATGAATCATGAATTATGAATTGAATCATGAATCATGAATCATGAATCATGAATTGAATCATGAATCATGAATCATGAATCGAATCATGAATCATGAATCAAGAATCATGAATCATGAATCAAATCATGAATCATGAATTGAATCATGAATTGAATCATGAATCATGAATTGAATCATGAATCATGAATCATAAATTGAATCATGAATCATGAATCATGAATCATGAATTGAATCATGAATCATGAATCATGAATTGAATCAGGATTCGAATCATGAATTGAATCATAAATCATGAATTGAATCATGAATCATGAATCATGAATCATGAATCATAAATCATGAATTGAATCATGAATCATGAATCATGAATTGAATCATGAATCATGAATTGAATCATGAATCATGAATTGAATCATGAATCATGAATCGAATCATGAATCTTGAATCATGAATTGAATCATGAATCATGAATTAAATCATCAATCGAATCATGAATCATGAATCGAATCATGAATCTTGAATCATGAATTGAATCATGAATCATGAATTAAATCATCAATCGAATCATGAATCATGAATCATGAATCATGAATCATAAATCATGAATTGAATCATGAATCATGAATCATGAATCGAATCATGAATCATGAATTGAATCATGAATCATGAATTGAATCATGAATCATGAATTGAATCATCAATCGAATCATGAATCATGAATCATGAATCATGAATCATAAATCATGAATTGAATCATGAATCATGAATCATGAATCGAATCATGAATCATGAATTGAATCATGAATCATGAATTGAATCATGAATCATGAATTGAATCATGAATCATGAATCATGAATTGAATCATGAATTGAATCATGAATCATGAATTGAATCATGAATTAAATCATGAATCATGAATCATGAATCATAAATTGAATCATGAATTGAATCATGAATCATGAATCATGAATTGAATCATGAATCATGAATTGAATCATGAATCATGAATCATGAATTGAATCATGAATCATGAATTGAATCATGAATTGAATCATAAATCATGAATCATGAATCATGAATTGAGTTCATCAATCATGAATCATGAATCATGAATCATAAATTGAATCATGATTCATGAGTCATGAATTGAATCATGAATTGAATCATGAATCATGAATCATGAATTGAATCATGAATCATGAATCATGAAATGAATCATGAATCATGAATTGAATCATGAATCATGAATTGAATCATGAATCATGAATCATGAATTGAATCATGAATCATGAATTGAATCATGAATCATGAATTGAATCATGAATCATAAATTGAATCATGAATCATGAATCATGAATCGAATCATGAATCTTGAATCATGAATTGAATCATGAATCATGAATTGAATCATGAATCATGAATTGAATCATGAATTTAATCATAAATCATGAATCATGAATCATGAATTGAATCATGAATCATGAATTGAATCATGAATCATGAATCATGAATTGAATCATGAATCATGAATCATGAATCATGAATCATAAATTGAATCATGAATCATGAATCATGAATTGAATCATGAATTGAATCATGAATCATGAATCATGAATTGAATCATAAATCATTAATCATGAATTGAATGATGAATCATGAATCAAATCATGAATCATGAATTGAATCACGAATCGAATCATGAATCATGAATCATGAATTGAATCATGAATCATGAATTGAATCATGAATCATGAATTGAATCATGAATCATGAATCGAATCATGAATCTTGATTCATGAATTGAATCATGAATCATGAATTAAATCATGAATCATGAATCGAATCATGAATCATGAGTCAAGAATCATGAATCGAATCATGAATCATGAATCATGAATCATGAATTGAATCATGAATCATGAATCATGAATCATGAATTGAATCATGAATCATGAATCATGAATCGAATCATGAATCATGAATCAAGAATCATGAATCATGAATCGAATCATGAATCATGAATTGAATCATGAATTGAATCATGAATCATGAATTGAATCATAATTCATGAATCATGAATTGAATCATGAATCATGAATCATGAATCATGAATTGAATCATGAATCATGAATTGAATCAGGATTCGAATCATGAATTGAATCATAAATCATGAATTGAATCATGAATCATGAATCATGAATTATGAATCATAAATCATGAATTGAATCATGAATCATGAATCATGAATCGAATCATGAATCATGAATTGAATCATGAATCATGAATTGAATCATGAATCATGAATTGAATCATGAATCATGAATTGAATCATGAATCATGAATCATGAATTGAATCATGAATTGAATCATGAATCATAAATTGAATCATGAATTGAATCATGGAATCATGAATCATGAATTGAATCATGAATCATGAATCATGAATTGAATCATGAATCATGAATTGAATCATGAATCATGAATTGAATCATAAATCATGAATCATGAATTGAGTTCATCAATCATGAATCATGAATCATGAATCATAAATTGAATCATGATTCATGAGTCATGAATTGAATCATGAATTGAATCATGAATCATGAATCATGAATTGAATCATGAATCATGAATCATGAATTGAATCATGAATCATGAATTGAATCATGAATCATGAATTGAATCATGAATCATGAATCATGAATCGAATCATGAATCTTGAATCATGAATTGAATCATGAATCATGAATTGAATCATGAATCATGAATCATGAATCGAATCATGAATCATGAATCATGAATTGCATCATGAATCATGAATCATGAATTGAATCATGAATCATGAATTGAATCATGAATCATGAATTATGAATTGAATCATGAATCATGAATCATGAATTGAATCATGAATCATGAATCATGAATCATGAATCATGAAGTGAATCATGAATCATGAATCATGAATCGAATCATGAATCATGAATCAAAAATCATGAATCGAATCATGAATCATGAATTGAATCATGAATCATGAATCATGAATTTAATCATGAATCATGAATCATGAATCAGAAATCGAATCATGAATCATGAATCATGAATCATGAATTGAATTCATCAATCATGAATCATGAATCATGAATCATAAATTGAATCATGATTCATGAGTCATGAATTAAATCATGAATTGAATCATGAATCATGAATTAAATCATAAATTATGAATCATGAATTGAATCATGAATCATGAATCGAATCATGAATCATGAATTGAATCATGAATCATGAATTGAATCATGAATCATGAATCATGAATTGAATCATGAATCATGAATTGAATCATGAATCATGAATCATGAATCATGAATTGAATCATGAATCATGAATCATGAATTGAATCATAATTCATGAATCATGAATCATGAATTGAATCATGAATCATGAATCATGAATTGAATCATGAATCATGAATTGAATCATGAATCATGAATCATGAATTGAATCATGAATCATGAATCATGAATCATGAATCATTAATTGAATCATGAATTTAATCATAAATCATGAATCATGAATCATGAATTGAATCATGAATCATGAATTGAATCATGAATCATGAATCATGAATCATGAATCATAAATTGAATCATGAATCATGAATCATGAATTGAATCATGAATTGAATCATGAATCATGAATCATGAATCATGAATCATGAATTGAATCATGAATCATTAATCATGAATTGAATGATGAATCATGAATCGAATCATGAATCATGAATTGAATCACGAATCGAATCATGAATCATGAATCATGAATTGAATCATGAATCATGAATTGAATCATGAATCATGAATTGAATCATGAATCATGAATCGAATCATGAATCTTGAATCATGAATTGAATCATGAATCATGAATTAAATCATGAATCATGAATCGAATCATGAATCATGAGTCAAGAATCATGAATCGAATCATGAATCATGAATCATGAATTATGAATTGAATCATGAATCATGAATCATGAATCATGAATTGAATCATGAATCATGAATCATGAATCGAATCATGAATCATGAATCAAGAATCATGAATCATGAATCAAATCATGAATCATGAATTGAATCATGAATTGAATCATGAATCATGAATTGAATCATGAATCATGAATCATAAATTGAATCATGAATCATGAATCATGAATCATGAATCATGAATTGAATCATGAATCATGAATCATGAATTGAATCAGGATTCGAATCATGAATTGAATCATAAATCATGAATTGAATCATGAATCATGAATCATGAATTGAATCATGAATCATGAATCATGAATCGAATCATGAATCATGAATTGAATCATGAATCATGATTTGAATCATGAATCATGAATTGAATCATGAATCATGAATCATGAATTGAATCATGAATTGAATCATGAATCATAAATTGAATCATGAATTGAATCATGAATCATGAATCATGAATTGAATCATGAATCATGAATCATGAATTGAATCATGAATCATGAATTGAATCATGAATCATGAATTGAATCATAAATCATGAATCATGAATTGAGTTCATCAATCATGAATCATGAATCATGAATCATAAATTGAATCATGATTCATGAGTATTGAGTCAGTTTTTTGAATATGAATCATGAATTGAATCATGAATCATGAATCATGAATTGAATCATGAATCATGAATCATGAATTGAATCATGAATCATGAATTGAATCATGAATCATGAATTGAATCATGAATCATGAATCATGAATCGAATCATGAATCTTGAATCATGAATTGAATCATGAATCATGAATTGAATCATGAATCATGAATCATGAATCGAATCATGAATCATGAATCATGAATTGCATCATGAATCATGAATCATGAATTGAATCATGAATCATGAATTGAATCATGAATCATGAATTATGAATTGAATCATGAATCATGAATCATGAATTGAATCATGAATCATGAATCATGAATCATGAATCATGAAGTGAATCATGAATCATGAATCATGAATCGAATCATGAATCATGAATCAAAAATCATGAATCGAATCATGAATCATGAATTGAATCATGAATCATGAATCATGAATTTAATCATGAATCATGAATCATGAATCAGAAATCGAATCATGAATCATGAATCATGAATCATGAATTGAATTCATCAATCATGAATCATGAATCATGAATCATAAATTGAATCATA